>NC_051182.1:101773367-102034353 GCF_013339695.2 Rhipicephalus sanguineus | reverse complement strand
GAGGGAGTAGGTACGCCGGAGTCCCTCGGTAATATAGGTGTCATGGGGTCTGACGTGGACGAAGACCGCAGGCGACATGTCCGAGAAGAAAGTCTTTATTGGCCGAAAATTGTGGCCGAGAAACGAAAGGTAATTTACAGCATACACACTGTATGCACTGATAGCGGCGAACAGAGCGTCGACCTTCGATCAAGTGAAAAGCGGTGAACGCGTCGGGCATTTAAAACATGTGCCGTCGAATATTCCAGCGTTATCGCTGGCTGTCGTGCAATTCTAGAATAAGCTAGAGTGTGCGCGTCTTGCGCGCAATCTTATCAAAACGATCCACAATGATCGCGAAGCTTCTCGAACAATGAGGCGCGGTTCGCGGTGAGCGTTTGGACAGTCTTTGTGGCCGAAAACCGAATCAGCAAAAGTGATAAAGAACGCACGTGGCAATAGGGATGGCCGCATACTTACATGGGACTGTGGAGTGCTGGTCTTTGAGTACCCTCGAGCCATCCTGCCCGCCTAAGGTGATCGCCTCATAACATGGCCCCAGTAGGAGTCAATAAAATACACATGCTCCATGATGCCGAAGAAAACGTTGAAGTATACACCAGACAGAAGACTGCTTACACGCTTCCTCTGAATGGAAAGTCCTCTACCTGAGGCTTGGACCAAACCTGTTTCCCTGCACACGAACCCACTTTCTGTCTTAAGCCACCCCACATGCCTAGTTTCTCGTACCAGCGGCAAATTTTAGACCCTTCCGTCGATTGGGACACCCGTCACCATTGTGTCGCCACACCGCGTGGTCAATATTATTTTCGAATCGTCATATCTAGTCAACCTTGCCAAAGTTGGTTAGTCGTACTTTTCTCTACATATATGTCTCGAACCGTTATGCTATGAAAAACAGAAAAGATCGCTTCGATCATTGGACGTCATTCCGTCGATGTCCCAGTACATAATAGTCGCATGAACTGGCCTAACCATGCAGCGTTGCTTTTGAATGCGTAGCCAATAATGCGTGTACATTGCATGACGTTGACGAGTTTGTGAGTTGTGTGGACAACAAGCGCAAGAGAGCTAGCTCCATGATAGTTGGAAATCGCATTTATGGATGGCCATAAAGGCGTCCACAATTGCGCCACCCATGAGGCGTTACATTTATTACAGCGAAAGCTGTTATGAGATCATTTCACCGGCCGTTTTTGGCGCCGTAGTTGTCCGCCGCCGCGCCGCCGCCGCCGTGGTGTCCGT
Organism: Rhipicephalus sanguineus; assembly: GCF_013339695.2. Classification (NCBI taxonomy): domain Eukaryota; kingdom Metazoa; phylum Arthropoda; class Arachnida; order Ixodida; family Ixodidae; genus Rhipicephalus; species Rhipicephalus sanguineus. The sequence goes on along the minus strand of NC_051182.1, from coordinate 102,033,108 downwards.
AACCAGTATCGCCGAAATAAGAAAAAAAAACTCAATAAGAAAAAAATTCCAGGATGGAACGAGGTTCGAACCGGGCCCTCTGGCGTGGGAGCCCAGTATTCAACCTCTGAGCCCTGCCGGTGCTTGAAACTGCTTTGCAAATAAGGTCCTATACAGGCTTCATGTCGGGAAGGAACCACATTAGCATATCCAATATAGCGTGGTAGAAGAGTAAAGCAAGCACCAAGCGTCGCACAACGCGAATTCTGTAAACAGGCGTCACACAATGGCAAATTTCGCAACGAGTAGGTTGTTGAATGCTTTTCCAACCCATACGAAGGGCTGTGCCATAATTCTTCGTCGTCATCAGGCACAGCATCAACAAAATGCGCATAATGCCTTACATGTGTTTAGCAGGTACCACGGCTCTCCGTAGAATGACGAAAAATGGCACAGTGCCTGCTGCCCTACTTCTCAAAAACTACAATGATTTATAGCGTAGTGGGTTCCTCGCAAGTGCACTTGTATTGGTTGCCAAAGAAGCCCATAAGCGCATGATCCATTTCTTCGGGGTCTCAGTAAAATTACAATGATTTAGAGCGTAGTGGGTTCCTCGCAAGTGCACTTCTATGGTTGCCAAGGAAGCCCATAAGCGCATGATCCATTTCCTCGGTGGTCTGAGTAAAATTACAATGTTTTACAGCGTAGTGGGTTTCCCGCAAGTGCACTTGTATTGGTTGCATTTCCTCGGGGTCTCAGTGAAGATCTTCGCACCCCCGCCCCGTCTCTCTCCCATGTCAACGTATGTTATACAGCATGACGGGACAGGGAAATAGCGACCGGGGCGTCACCCAATGCAAATTACATAACTGTGGGCCGTTTAAAGCTTCAACCCATTACAAAGGACTGAGCCATAATTCTTCATCGTCATCAGTCGTCGCTTCAACAAAGTGCACATAATGCCTTACAGACGTGTGCTGTGCTCGCTTCTCCGCAGAATGACGAATAGGCTTAGTAGGTGCTTCCCAACTTCACAAAAAATTGTGATTTATGGCGTAGTGGGTACCTTTCTAGTGTACTTGTATTGTAGCCAAGAGAGCTTACAACGGGCTCTAGAAACGCCGCTCTTCCAGCTTTCGCTGTGACTGCGCTGCGATTTCAGCGCAGGCCTGGCGTTTTTTTATGTGACGATAGATAATTGCAGATATTGACGATATTGACAGCTAAGCCGCTACACAAAAGGATCATTTTTAAGCCATGGATTACTTTTAAGCGAACCTTTGAGCGGTGCCTCGTACTCGAGAAACCCGGCGCCGGCTAGTGGGCAGAAATTCTACCCTCGAAGTTGCGCCGGTCAGATGCGTGTTTGCATGCAAAGTTTTCGACAACTGATGCTGTCTCTGCGGTGGGCTTATCGGGGATCGGACGTTTCTGAAGTGGCAATGTGGCCTTTTAACCGAGCTCACTTGTCATGTCACGTTGCCGTATTCATTGTTTGCCTGAATATGAACACATGACCGTCCTTGTTGCCTGTAGCAATTGAATTCCCGGCATCAAGGAAGGTAAAGGTTATGAGTGAGCATTGCGCAATGCGATAGAAAGAAAAGAAGGAAAGAAAGTAAGTAAGTAAGTAAGAAAGAAAGAAAAAGAAAGAAAGAAAGAAAAAGAAAGAAAGAAAGAAAGAAAGAAAGAAAGAAAGAAAGAAAGAAAGAAAGAAAGAAAGAAAGAAAGAAAGTAAGCTGTTGGTTATTCGCGCACGCGCGAAGCTTTGTTTGCCCTCTTTTTCCCAATTTCGGAAAGATTACGGATGTTGTTATTTTGTTGATACTGCGAACCACTGCGGTGGTCCAAGCAATCCACGCCATCAATCCTATGAACGGGAACAACGGAAACGAATGGCAAGGAAACGTTGAAAATGACACTGCAGGCAAATTTACTCTAGCTCGTGTGTGCCAATTATCAACTTTGCACATAATGTGTTCAGCTGCGAGGCAGTTTTTTGGAATTACAGCGTGGCCGTTCGAACTCCGTGCTTCTTCGGTCAAAGATCTCTAAGCATTAATCATCTCCGAAGTATGCGATAGGAGAGGCGATGAACTTGCCACGCCACTCATTCTATTGTTCAGAGGCGGTTAGCAAATACCCAAGCAAGCAAGTACGCATTTAGTACGCAAATGGAATTACAAAGTACGTGCCACGTTGCTTCCCATCATTTATTTTCTCCTCCACATCTCAAGCACGAGTTCTTTAACTAAGACCCTTTAAATGCGTAAGCACTTCTACACCGACTCATCGAGTTAACTCTGAGTTTGTCCGTGTGCCCCTTTGTCACGGAAGAGGAATCGCTACAAAGAAAGAAGTATAAAACAAATTATGTTTCCTCGGCAGTGCTGTGTTTTGAAACCAGGGTTCTACTATACGATAAGGAGTGTCTTAACTCCTAGGATAAACAGCCATGCTTGGAGGAGCGTCAATGTTTCTGAACCACACGAATGCGATCGACCGGCAATAAAAAAGTCACAGTTTCGCCGCAACGGCGAAGCAATGACTGAGATAGCAATAAATTGGAATGTAACGCGAAGAACGGAAAGCAGCTCGAAAAGAACGCACACAGGACGAGCGCGAACTATCATGCGTCACAGCTCGACACTTGAAGCGCACTGCTCAAACATAAAGCAGGACGCACGAAACGAACGAACAGGTACACACAGGACGAGCGCGAACTGTCACAGTTGTTACTTATTTCTGTTTGAACAGCGCGCTCCTTTCGCAAACGCGGCCGCTGCAGCGAGTAACTTCGCACGCTCTGTCACATCAGCACGGACATCGCGGGGGAAGCACAAGACATACAACCGCCCGCTTCACCCCCATCCCCCCCCCCCCCCCCCCCCGCGGCCGCCCCCTTCTTTCCTCGAGATAAGCGCACGAAGGCGACCACGCCCTGTAGGGCGAAGAGCAACCGAGCAACGGCGTTCGCAGGAACGGGGCGACGATCTTTAAAGCGCGCCACGCGCGCACATCGCTCCATCTATGTGATAACTAAGAAAGCATGCTGATGTGAACAGTGTATATAAACAGCTTGCCGTTATCAGGCTGAAAGATGGTGCTGTTGGTGGCGTAACCGCCTAACGCCGCACGCTGGAAAGCGAGAGGTCGCCCGTTCAATTGCGCGTGTCGGAAAGTTTTTCTGAAATACTTTTCTTTGCGGCTTTTATATATATATATATATATATATATATATATATATATATATATATATATATATATAATATACATATATATATATATATATATATATATATATATATATATATATATATATATATCTATATTGTACGTGGACGTGGTGAAGAAGTTAGAGAAGGACTGAGGGAAGACGAGGAAGATGAGGGTGTTCAAAATAAAGAACATGGCTGACACCATAGCCTAGCCCAACGTGTATTATTACAAATTGGCGCAGCCACGTATAGTTCCTGTGTGGACATTCAAGTCAAGATGTGGGTGGACTTCACCATTGGAGCAAATCAACGCGGTGGCATCCGGATCTTGGCTGCAACGCCTCAAGATGAAGAGGAACAAGCTCTTCCGGAAGCAGTGAGCACTGACGAATTTGTCTCCTACATAAGCACTAGAACGAAGCTCACTCCAAGTGATTTAATTGCTAAAGGAACAGTGAGGATCAATATGAAACTTCAAGATTATGAGAATTTTGTTCTGACTCCAGTTGGAAACTACGCGAAGCCCGCTACCGTTGCTTCGTCTGACAGCTCCGTCGAGCTGTTCAACAAGTTTCTTGCAATGCAACAGGAACAGAACAGGCAGCAAAATGATTTAATGCGGTTGCTTGTAAACGTGACCGAACGAATAAGCAGACCGAGTCTCGAACACGTGAAGCCAGACATGTTTGATGGAGAGTCTAGCAGTCCCGAGTCCTGGCTAACATTTTACGAATATGCATGCAACGAAAACTACTGGCACAGTGACGAGGATAAAGTGAAAAACATGCGATTATTCCTCTCGGGAATAGCGAAGAGTTGGTATGGGTTGCGTGTCAACGCTCACAGCAACAAGCCATGGACAGAGTGGAAAGAAAGTTTTCTCGGCTCTTTTGGCGAGAACAAGGTGTTGCTATGGGACAAAGCAATCGCATTCAAGTACACGTCTGGATCTGCACTCAGCTATTTTTACGAGAAAAGGCGGTTGCTCCAGCTGGCTGACCCATCCTTGCCCGAGACGTCTGTGGTTCCGCTTATCATCCATGGTTTGAGTCCGGACCTCCAGAAGCAAATACAAGTGAGAGGACCCAAGACGGTTGAAGACCTTCTGCGGGGAATGCGAAACCTCTACCTCCAGGACCTAGGAACCCAGCGTCAAACCATGACACCTGCTGCAAGGTGTACAGGTACCACACGAGCTGACGAAAGACGCCCCTTTGCAAACTCGAAGTCTACCGCAACGCGTGTGTCATTTTTAACCGACCAGGAAGACTCATGCCATAATGAGGAGCTAGATGACGTGACAAAAAACTAAATAAAGAGGGTCTCGGCTTCCGCCCGATGACATCAAGAGAAGCTGTTTATTTGTCGCATACAAGTCTATTGTACATATCTGTTTTTGTCAATGGAAAGCAAAGGAGCGCGTTAGTTGACAGCGGAGCCAGCGTCACAGTCATAAATGCCAGTATTGTTGAGAGTGATAAAGTAAAACAGGGACGACCTGTAGAAGTACACGGATACGATGGAAGGCGAGATGTTCACGATAAATGGACTTGTGTTACCATATCGTGTCTCGGAAACACTGTCGTTGCGCAAGCACTGGTATTGGACGGAGTGCCCTATGAATTACTCCTTTCACGTCCAGCCATCAGTGCCCTTCACCTTAACATCTACTGGACCGGAGAAGTGACTACAGAAGAAAAGCGCCACAGCCTCAACGCTTCAACTTCAACTTCATCTTCGAGGACTCTAAGGAAGCCATCGTCAGGTGAAGATGTGAAGACGCTTTACCCGGAATTGATATGCTTGAAAGGATATCCTACGGCAACTACAAAGTTTGAGGTACCATTCAAGCTAGATGATACGACGGTGGTGAGAAAAAAGCCCTACAATATGTCAAGGGAGAAAAGAATGTGGCTTCAGAACGAGATCCAAAAGATGTTGGATGCACAGATCATTCGTCCATCCACATCTCCATTCGCGTCGCCCATCACCATTGCACCTAAGGAAGATGGAAGTCTTAGACTCTGCACAGACTATAGACAAATTAATAAGCAGACAGAGCTTTTTCCGTTTCCTATGCCACGTATAGACTCTATCATAGATGAAACGGGTGGATGCAGAGTGTTCTCGCGCATTGACTTATGCAAAGGTTTTTGGCAAGTTCCGCTATCTGAAAAATACAAGAAATATTCTGCATTCATAACGCCCTTTGAAATCTACGAGAATTTGTAATAATACACGTTGGGCTAGGCTATGGTGTCAGCCATGTTCTTTATTTTGAACACCCTCATCTTCCTCGTCTTCCCTCAGTCCTTCTCTAACTTCTTCACCACGTCCACGTACACTCCCCCTCTTTGAAGACTCATCCCTCCTGGGATGATACATGAAGACGTTTCCAACAGTCGCAAACTCCAGCATACCGTCACCGTTTACGTAACCAACCCTCTTGAGAATGCCTTGTTGCACTGCAGTCTGCACCACTCGATAAGGTCCCAAATACACCTGCTTCGTGCCGGGAAGGCCCTTTCTGACGAGTATCAGATCGTTCAGCTGTATCTTAGGTATCCGCGTGTTGTGGCGGCGGTCGAAGTTTCTCTTCATATCTTCCCGATATCGCTGGTATGCTTCCGAAGTTTTTCGCTTTTCGCAAAATTGCAGGCGGTCAGCAATGCGAAGCTGTTGATCAGCAGGAAGCACTGGCGCCTTTCCGAATGCCGCAAAATACGGGCTACAGCCGATGCTCGCAGTGTGCGATCGGTTGTGATGAGCAACAGCTGCCTCCAAGCAGCATTTCCATCCGCCTTGAAAGCTTGGGTACATTGAAATGAACTGCTTCAAATCTCGTATTATTCTTTCAGCCATGCCATTTCCTGCAGGATGGTACGGCGCGCAGCGTCGCAAAGTAACTCCACGTTGCTTCGCCCACTCTTGCAAACGCTGGCTTAGAAACGCTGGTCCATTGTCTGATATCACTACTTTTGTACTCTTAAACATCTCACGGCTCAAGAGAGCAATCACACTATTCGCGTCTTCTCTTCCCGGCCGTGCAGCCACTGTTCTTGTGCACTGGTCTATTGCCACTAGGAAAGACTGTGTTCTTCCTACTCCAGCAGCCTTTTTCTTGAGCTCTGCAAAATCGACGTGGACAACTTCAAACGGTATGTCGGAGTGTTGAGGCAAGACCATCTCGTCCGTTCTCTGAAGGTACTTGGCTTTGTGAACTTGACATTGATGACAAGACTGAACATACCGCTGGACGTCATCTTTCATGTGTTTCCACTGGAAACGTTGATGGATCTTGCGATAAGTCCTCCAAAAGCCATCGTGTCCGCCTGAGTGCGGGGAGTCGTGATAAAGTTCCAAGATTCGAGGCACCATTGTTTCGGGGACTGCGAACTTTCCGTTGAGGAACTGGAGTTCTTCAGTTCCCTCCCACAACAGGTTTGCGTTGATGTTTTCTTGATCAGGAATGACCGCAAGTCTCGAAAGTGCATCTGCATCCTTTAGGTGCTCCCCAGGCCTGTGATGGACCACGAATGTAAACTGCTGGAGTTCGGCCACCCACCTAGCGATCTTTCCTCTAGGCTCTGCGAGGTTAAGGATGTAAGTCAAGGCTTGATGATCCGTGAAGAGCGTGAAGCTCCTGCCATCCAGGTAAGGTCTAAAATAGCGTACGGCCATTAGGACTGCCAAGGCTTCTTTTTCTGTAGTCGTGTAGTTAAGTTGCGCTTTCGAGAAGGTGTACGAATAGTATCCGACGACCCTCTGTTGCCGGCTCCGCGGACAGTCGGCATCTCTTTGGTAAAGCACTGCACCTGTGCCATAATAAGAAGCGTCGGTGTTCAGCTCGAAGGGCAACTTGAAGTCTGGAAGAGTGAGAACTGGATCAGATGAAATGATGCTCACAAGGCTGTGATAAACGGAATCACACTCTGCTGTCCACTGAAATGGAACATTCTTCTTAGTCATTTCTGTGAGGCATTTAGTTTTTGTCGCATAATCTCTAATGAACGACCGAAAATGCCCGGCCAACCCAGAAATACCCGCAAAGAGTGTAAGTCATACGGCTTCTGCATTTTTGCTATTCGTTCTACGGATTCCTGTTTCGTTGTCTTGGTTTGGCCATCAAATACTCTACCCAGAAACACAACTTTTCTTTGGAAAAACTCACTCTTCTTCTCGTTAATCTTGAGCTCGGCATCACAAGTGCTTGAAGTACTCTAGCAAGATGGTTTGAATGTTCATCCTCGTTGCGGGAATAAACAATTATATCGTCAATGTAGACGTTACAAAACTTCCCAAGAAACGGTCGCAAACGTCATTCATCATCTTCTGGAACCAAGCGGGTTCTGGAACCAGCGGGTATATATATATATATATATATATATATATATATATATATATATATATATATATATATATATATATATATATATATATATATATATATATATATACGGTGCATGACGAAGGCGGCGGCAAAAATTAGCCGAGACTGTCCATATAATTGCTATCGCAATAAAAAAGAAAAGTAAAACCAGAACGGTTTTTGTGAAGGCTTCGTTGAATTATTCCGCGGTGAATGAATGAAAGCCTTCTTCAAGACAACACGTAGATCCGACTTGGGTCATCCTAGAAATTACGAACATTCTGATTGTCCTGAAATTTAACGCCAAACGTGCGCTACGGGGGTCGCGCGATGCGCTTTTAGCTGGCCGGTTTTATGCGCGCGAATATTTTCGAGCATTTCTTTGGTTTTGTACTGATCATGTCAGACAACATTGAAGCAAGCAGCACGCGACTGACTTTAGTTGCAAGCAAATCAAGCATTTTCAGTGCGAAGCGTCTCTTGGCGCGCCAAAGGCATATTAGAGAGTTTGAGAATAGGTCCCCAAGGAGCTTGGGGACCCAAGAAGCTTGCGAGCCGCCAGGGCGCGTGCGCAGAACCCAAGCCACTCTTGGGCTTTTGCGCTCGCGTTGCCCCGAAACGCAAAAATCGGAAACTAGCGTGGGGCCCCAAGGCGTCTTGGGTCACCAGCGAGAAGACACAAACGCAGCCGGGTCACGGCGCAGTATGGCCCGCGTCTCGCATGATTTTAAATTTCGTCACCCGTGGCGCTCCGTGCGCTTGACCCAACGCAGTCTGCGTTAGCCCAATTCTCAAACTCTGCTGATCATCCGAACGCAAGAGCAGGCTGCCCTACGCAGCTTGGGGGCCCAGCGTTTTGGGTCTCTAATTCTCAAACTCTCTATTAAGTCGGTAGCGCTCCCACACATGGACAACACTGTGAACTACTTTGCACCCTCAGAGTGATTTCAAGCAACGAAAACGCCTTTCCCCCCCTAACCGGAATTTATAAATATCAGGGTGTAAGGTTGTTTAACAAGTAGCCTTCTCGTTTGCGGAAAGGGTAGCGTTTTACCTAAGACATCCTTTCGGAGCTAAGGGTGTCATGGGTTATCAAAACACCTGTGACTCATACATGAGTGCCACCTGATAATTGGAACTCGCTAATTAAAGAAGCGTTAAATATTAGGTGGGTTTCGACTAACAGATGTTTCCCCTTAAGGTCTATCTACAAGCCCATCAAAATTCACGGGTATTCCATGATTGTTTACTATTTAATTATGCCTCCGCGGGCCCGGAACGGAATACCCCCACAGGCAGAGAACGGCAGCTGAATATACAGGGTGTCCCAGCTATCACGCAGCACGATTTAAAAAAAGAGGAACGGCGTTACGCGAAGCAGACCTACTGAATATTGTTCCTTGTACACTGGAGTAGCCACTGCTATTTTTTTCGTTATTGAGGTTTAAATAATTAGTCATAATGATATTTGTAACTCGACAAGTACTCACCTAATTGTCGAAATGTCAATGAGGCGTATGTAGGCATGTTCAAATGGCATCGAACTGCGCTACTTTCAACAACGTGCTAATTGCGCGCTCATTTTTTCCACTTGATCAAGAAAGCCCGCGAAACCTGGAAAGTGACACGTGACTAGACTGTTGCGCGCGTCGGGAACCAGCGCCCTCAAACAGGCTCCCATGAGAAAAACATGAAGAAAGAAAAAAAATGCAACGCCCTATCTGCCACTCCCCGGCCTAAGAAACGCACCGCTTGGTTTTACAGAGCCAGGCCGTAATCAGAATATCTGCCGCGTTATCAATGAGAACAGTCGGCCGTGAATGATTGCGGCGTACTATCGAACGGAACGAATCCCAGCGCAATTGCACGCATATCGTTGGCGCCCCACCTGTACCCTTGCCAAAATGCGGAACTCTGTCTCTCGCAACGGACAACAGGCAAAGCGGTTGTTTGCAGTAAGCTTATTTGAGGGCGCTGGTTTCCTTTGCGGGTGGGAGCGTAGTCACGTGTTATTTTTCATATTTCGCGGGCTTTCCTTATCAGCCGGAAAAAATGAGCACGTAATTAGTACGCTGTTAAAAATTGCGCAGTTAGATGTCCTTTGAACATGCCTACATACGCCTCATTGACAATTTGAAAATTAGGTGAGTACTTGTCGAGTTGCAAATATAGGTATGACTAATTAATTAAACCTCATTAACGAAAAAGATAGCAGTGGCTACTCCACTGTACTAGGAGCAATATGCTGTACGTTTGCTTCGCGTAACGCCGTTCCTCTTTTTTTAAATCGTGCTGCGTGATAGCTGGGACACCCTGTATATGGCTTTATATACCAGATAGTCGGAATAGCTCGTTTTAAGCAAGCGCTCTGCCCACGTGGTGTTTTACTGCGCTAGTATTGAGTGTTCGGAAGATTGTGTGTGCATGGTGTTCTCTCCTCCGATGCTGATGCAAATTAATTTTTCTGAACAGGTAGCCTTTATTGTTCTTTTTTATTGGTAATAAGGGTGTTTAGACGATGGGTAACTTCCCGTAATATGGGTGTTTTGATTTGTTAAAATGCCTTTTTCCTTGGGTGTAAGGGTGTCCCACATGGTAAAACACTTTTAAGGGTGTAAAGAGGTTTACTCTGAAGGACCAGAGATACAAACCGCTGAACTCGGTGTTTTCGTGGTTTTTGATTACTTTGTCCGTGTGTGTTTCCACTGCCGTTCTACTTTGCAATACTGCCAACTAGCCCAACTTGACTGCTGCCCCAAAGGCACGTCGACTGTATCTATCGATCATCCTATGGGCTGGCATCATTGTATGCATATAATAAATTAAGCATAAATAAAAAAAATTTCTAACGAGGGATTTGAATTTATGCGCCCAGCATCAGTGCATGCAGTCCAACGGTAGAGTCACTTCGCCACTGAGGCTTTTGTTGTTGCCTTTATTGAAGCATATTACAAGGAACAGCATGCTACATTATAGTCGGATTCAAGTTTAGGAGATTGCAGTGCTTACTCCTCAAAGGCGGATACCCCCATTGGCTCGCATTCCAGACTGACATCTTGGGCCATACGGCCTGTAACCTCGCCTCGAGAGAAACTTACCCAGTGCATGAGCTGGACTATTTCTTCGGTCGCGGAGGCGATAGGCTGCCGCACTTCGGTCGTCTGGGCGGGGCATCTCTGGACTTCTCAAATTGTGTATGAGGAAAAGTTTGAAGCCTGAAGCGGTGGCCGGTTATTTATGTCGTCATACAGTCGCATCGCGCAATACGAATTTTGGTGCGTATCAAACGAGTGAAAAGGCCGCGAGTAACCAGGAGCGTGGCATGTCAATCATGCCATACATGACATGCATGTCAGGGTTTTCATGTTACCACCTGTCACTTATGTTCGTCATACAGTTGGATAGCGCGATACCGATTTTGGTGTATATCAATCTAGCGAAACGGCCACGAGTGCGCCATGAGCGTGGCAAGTAAATTATCTCGTACATCCCATGCATGTCATGATTTTCATGTTACCACGTGTCAGTTATGTTCGTCATAAAGACATGTCTCGTCATACCAGTTTTCGCATATATCCATTCATTTAACTCATATATGCCCAAACTAAAAAAAATGACAAAACAAATAGTTTTTCACAAACAATTGGCCGCGTATCTGCGTGCTTCGGTGCAAATGTCGTCTAAAGACGATAGAAGTGCGCTGCGTGAGATATGGACGCCATCTGGCAATACGACGGGAAACATGAGTGCTGTGCTGCGGGCTGGTAGTCCCGGCGCAGCAGCAGGCAAAGACCGGCGGTGACCAACGCGACCGGCGGGGACGCCAGCCAGCCCGAACACGCGGTTTGGCGCGAAGCGCTGAAGCAGAAGAAACGTCCGCACTCGACGAGTACCCTCCACACACTCTTTTATGTACACGTCGCCTGGGTAAAGGAATGCGAGCGCGGCGCCCCATGGCATTCGTAGAGTGCAATACAGAACCGAAACCGAAACACAACAATGAGCTCGTGCAGAGGGCACGGAGGAAGGCAAGTTTCAGCGCAGTCGCATTTTCAGCGCAGCTTAAGAAACTAGGGTCTTTAGAATTACGTATGAATACATTTTCTATTAAAGGAACACACCACGTAATGCTTATCTAGTGATGTTGCGCCTCAGATATGCGTAACATTTACTTTTCTGATCGACAACGTTCACAAGTATGAACAGCCGCACCAGTTCAAGCTGAGTGGGCGGTAAGCAAGTGGTTCAACTTTGGCCGGGTGGCTGAATCGAGTGACGTGCCGACAAACAGAAAGACAGACAGACCAAAATTTCTCCGTCTAAATATCCCAAGAAATACTATCGTCTTTAAAAGTGCAATTCTAGCCTCAAAAGAAAGCACAAGTTCTTTATTTATTGCCAGGTAAACGCAACACTGTTTTTCAAGCCGTCCTATACATATAGGCTACTGTGAATTAGGGGTATTTTATGCGGGTGTGGTAAGCCTGGAAACATTTCACGTGCACACAGACATTTCACTTCTTCCTCTCCATGACGTCTTTCACACAAAGCACGCGTTTGCCCCGAGAAAGCGGTCGGCACGTGGCAGCATGAAAAGCAAGCAATGTCTAGGCTTGCACACGTTGAGAATGAGGCCTGCTTGACTTGCTCTAGGTGGCGCTAGTCATCAGCTAAAGAAATAGCGATGTTAGAGCGATCAAAGAAACGTCCTGTAGACCATGTCATGTGAATCAGGCTGCACATGACATGCGGGTGATGATTTCCACGTTAGGACCTGTCATTATGTTCGTCATGAACTCTTTTCACGCCATACCAATTTTGGTATATATAAAAATAACGGAACGGCCGCAACAGCCCCAAGGCCGTGGAGGACGACCATCAGTATCAAAAAACGAAGCTAAAAACAAAATAAAATTTAGCAGAAATTGTCGCAGGGCAAGTTGGTACACAACTACGAGAAAAAAATTTACCGAAGATTATGAGGACGGCTATCGGGAATTCTGGGCGCAGCTTCGTCTTGGGGCAATGCCAACTGTGTTTAAAGTTTTACCTATCCGCAGTTGTAGCAATCGAACGTTCGTTACGTATTGCCACAGAAACTGCCAGCGCTCGATTGCTACGCACACAATTCTGTGCATTGCAGGCGTCTCGAAGCAAGCGAAACACCAACAGCTCGGAGCCCTGCATACGCACGAGCTCCGACGGAGGGACCAGCGCGCCTGACGGAGAGAAAAAGCGAGGTTAGAGGCCAGTCGCTCGTGATATCGACAGACTCCGCGTCCGCTCTGTTGGTTACGCCGCCGACAACAACGGCGGCGCCGATAAACGCATGAACGGGCGCATAAGAGCTGCACTTTAAAGACTAGAAGCCTTAACAACACCAGAAGAAAGAAGAAACGCTCTTGTCTTATGCGTCGTCTTTGATTCTCTCGGTGGATTTCATGCGTGGTGGTTGCGTCGTCCGCGATGCTGAGTCTTCTCCGCCTCTCGCCGATCGTCGTGCCGCTGCGAACGGTTTCGTCGTCCGCTACGCCGTGCACCTCGGATTGAGTTTCGACTCTCTGTGATGTCCGTGCCTCTGGCCGATCGTCGTGCCGTGACGGTTCCCACGTCAGCCAAGCCGAGCGCCTCTCACCGATTAAGGCCCGCCTTTCCGTGATGCCCTCGTGCTCCTGCTCATCGTGCCCCGTCCATGAACTCCGCTGACAGGATCCCCCACTCCTACTCTTTCCTATTACTCTTTTAATCCCTCCTTATCCCATCCCCCTGAGAGCTACTGCTGAGGTGTCATCCATGAGATAGACAGTTGCGGGGCTCTCATTTTTTCTTCACTTCCTGTTTTTTTATTATTAAGAATCACTCCCCCCTATGCGTCGTCTTTCGTCTGGTGTTGGTAAGGCGTCTAGGTTTTCTCGAAAGTAAACTTTCTTGGTGGTGTTTGATTTGAATACTGAGCACCTGCGTTCGATTTCGCTCAGTTGATATGCTTGCAAGCCAATGGAAAAAGCAGCATACAGCAGGCTTGCAACATACCTGTAGGAAAACGATTATATACCCCGCACCATGTTTTTCTTTAGGGAGCACATATCCACGCACAGCGTACTGCTACAGCTCAAAATGGAAGTTATGCCGAAATGGAAATATGCCATTCGATAATCCAGGAATGCTAAATCCTGTGTGGTCATAATATTTCTCAGCCGAATGTAAATTCTGGAGGCAAACAGCAGACACCTTATGTGCCTATAAAGTATGGGCTTGAAAGTCTAACAGTGCCTTAGACGCTACACAGCCACCAACGTGGGAAGGATGATAGGCAAGCCTGTTCAGTTTGACCCCCTTGACCAGCAAGAGCACGTGGAAGGAGCCAGGGAGTTGGCCTCAGCTAATGAAATCTCGGAATAAGGATAGGAGAACCCTCCCTGCAATTCCCATTTCAATTTGCCTCACTCCCAATAAAACGTTGTAGGAACAACCCTCCCTCCCCCCCCCCCCCCGCTTCGAAGACGAGTGCACTGAACCCGTGCACAGGCGGAGCACGGGGTTACACACCCACGCTTGCAAAATAAGCATATATTTAAGCATGAGTGCGTTGTACTGGTGGTGAAAAATAAAAGTATAAGTGCAACGCTTTCTAGGAAGCCTTCGTCGAAATATTTTGTGGTGGTGAAATAAAGGGCCTCTCTAGGAAAATGTGTAAAAACAACACGGCTGATTGTACAGGCAGGAGAACATAGGCCAAAAGGTCATGCGAAGCACACGTTTAGGCGACTGGGGATGCGCTTTTCATGGCGTTTTTCTTGAGGCTGATGAACTCTCGAAAGATGAAAGACGCCATGCCGACGCCGATCGAAACAAACTCTCTAGGGATGGTCTGAACGTACATTAATAATCAACGCTTACACACGTAGGCGTGCTCGGATTTCCCCAACATGGGTTGAAGGTTCATTGTTTAATGGTAGAAGTTTGATGGTTCATCATGGTTGCAGGGTCATTGTTGAATGGTTGAAGTTTGATGGCTCATCATGGTTGAAGGTTAATTGTTAAAGGTTCATTATGTCAACGTATGGGGTAGATTTTGGGCCCCCCTCTGACGTGACTGGGACTGGGGGGGGGGGGGGAGGGGGGATGCCCACCGTGCCCTAACCGTGGGCACGCCTATGCTTACGCATCCTTTATATAGCTACCAAAGGAGGTTCGGCGTATTTTTTCTCATTGTCTTCCTTGAAGGCATTACGCCCAAAACCACCCTTTGTCGGCACCATGACAATTGGCTCACATGTAGCTATCGCGGTCATTTATTTTCTTTCTTTTACATTCATTTCCTGCCCTCCTGTTTTTGGCTCCCAACTGTGACAGATTCCATTCCATACGCTAAGTAATGTGTAGGCGTCTACATATACGCCTCTGTATTCCAATGAAGAACGTTACTTGTGATGATGAAGATGTACTGGTGTTTTGTGACGCAAGATCCAAATATTGCCAAGGCGCGCCATGTAAACTTATGCTCTAAAAAGGCGTGAAGCAGATGCGTAACACGATGCATATAGTGCGGTTTTCTAGGGGCTATATTTGAAGGGCGTAAGATAATAAAACAGAATAAAAGTAGGTAACGAGAAATGAAAAAGTAATAACGGCGTCGCTTTTACGCGCACTAATGCCTCGACAAGACCCTAGAGCACAAGAGCCGGGGGACTTGTACCTCATACAGCTGCGCAGCAGCAATGGTTCCTGTGAAGCTGCACTACGGCCCCCATTGGGGCAATAACATGGAGAGAGAAGAACGCTGGATGCAGTGGTATTATTTGCCTATACGCTAGATCAAAAGGCTTTTTCCTTTTGTCTTTCAAGCTTGCGGTATTCCAGTAATATGTGGACTGGGGCGCAGGCAGGAACTTTTCGAGGGGGGGGGGGGCACCTTCTTGGCCTGAAGTGGGGAGCGGGCAGGTAAGTGTGGTCGATCATCATTTCGCGCTCTGTATCCGATGTGAGAAAAAAAATTCGGGCGGGGGGGTGGTTTTTCTCACATCGGATACAGAGCGCGAAATGATGATCGACCACACTTACCTGCCCGCTCCCCACTTCAGGCCAAGAAGGTGCCCCCCCCCTCGAAAAGTTTCTGCCTACGCCCCAGTCCACATATTACTGGAATACCGCAAGCTTGAAAGGCAAAAGGAAAAAGCCTTTTGATCGAGCGTATAGGCAAATAATACCACTGCATCCAGCGTTCTTCTCTCTCCATGTTATTGCCCCAATGGGGGCCGTAGTGCAGCTTCACAGGAACCATTGCTGCTGCGCAGCTGTATGAGGTACAAGTCCCCCGGCTCTTGTGCTCTAGGGTCTTGTCGAGGCATTAGTGCGCGTAAAAGCGACGCCGTTATTACTTTTTCATTTCTCGTTACGTACTTTTATTCTGTTTTATTATCTTACGCCCTTCAAATATAGCCCCTAGAAAACCGCACTATATGCATCGTGTTATGCATCTGCTTCACGCCTTTTTAGAGCATAAGTTTACATGGCGCGCCTTGGCAATATTTGGGTCTTGAGTCACAAAACACCAGTACATCTTCATCATCACAAGTAACGTTCTTCATTGGAATACAGAGGCGTATATGTAGACGCCTACACATTACTTAGCGTATGGAATGGAATCTGTCACAGTTGGGAGCCAAAAACAGGAGGGCAGGAAATGAATGTAAAAGAAAGAAAATAAATGACCGCGATAGGTACATGTGAGCCAATTGTCATGGTGCCGACAAAGGGTGGTTTTGGGCGTAAAGTCTTCAAGGAAGACAATGAGAAAAAATACGCCGAACCTCCTTTGGGAGCTATATAAAGGATGCGTAAGCATAGGCGTGCCCACGGTTAGGGCACGGTGGGCATCCCCCCTCCCCCCCCCCCCCCCCCCCAGTCCCAGTCACGTCAGATGGGGGCACATAATCTACCCCATACGTTGACATAATCAACCTTTAACAATTAACCTTCAACCATGATGAGCCATCAAACTTCAACCATTCAACAATGACCCTGCAACCATGATGAACCATCAAACTTCTACCATTAAACAATGAACCTTCAACCCATGTTGGGGAAATCCGAGCACGCCTACGTGTGTAAGCGTTGATTATTAATGTACGTTCAGACCATCCCTAGAGAGTTTGTTTCGATCGGCGTCGGCATGGCGTCTTTCATCTTTCGAGAGTTCATCAGCCTCAAGAACAACGCCATGAAAAGCGCATCCCCAGTCGCCTAAACGTGTGCTTCGCATGACCTTTTGGCCTATGTTCTCCTGCCTGTACAATCAGCCGTGTTGTTTTTACACATTTTCCTAGAGAGGCCCTTTATTTCACCACCACAAAATATTTCGACGAAGGCTTCCTAGAAAGCGTTGCACTTATACTTTTATTTTTCACCACCAGTACAACGCACTCATGCTTAAATATATGCTTATTTTGCAAGCGTGGGTGTGTAACCCCGTGCTCCGCCTGTGCACGGGTTCAGTGCACTCGTCTTCGAAGCGGGGGGGGGGGGGGGGGGGGGGAGGGTTGTTCCTACAACGTTTTATTGGGAGTGAGGCAAATTGAAATGGGAATTGCAGGGAGGGTTCTCCGATCCTTATTCCGAGATTTCATTAGCTGAGGCCAACTCCCTGGCTCCTTCCACGTGCTCTTGCTGGTCAAGGGGGTCAAATTGAACAGGCTTGCCTATCATCCTTCCCACGTTGGTGGCTGTGTAGCGTCTAAGGCACTGTTAGACTTTCAAGCCCATACTTTATAGGCACATAAGGTGTCCGCTGTTTGCCTCCAGAATTTACATTCGGCTGAGAAATATTATGACCACACAGGATTTAGCATTCCTGGATTATCGAATGGCATATTTCCATTTCGGCATAACTTCCATTTTGAGCTGTAGCAGTACGCTGTGCGTGGATATGTGCTCCCTAAAGAAAAATATGGTGCGGGGTGTATAATCGTTTTCCTACAGGTATGTTGCAAGCCTGCTGTATGCTGCTTTTTCCATTGGCTTGCAAGCATATCAACTGAGCGAAATCGAACGCAGGTGCTCAGTATTCAAATCAAACACCACCAAGAAAGTTTACTTTCGAGAAAACCTAGACGCCTTACCAACACCAGACGAAAGACGACGCATAAGACAAGAGCGTTTCTTCTTTCTTCTGGTGTTGTTAAGGCTTCTAGTCTTTAAAGTGCAGCTCTTATGCGCCCGTTCATGCGTTTATCGGCGCCGCCGTTGTTGTCGGCGGCGTAACCAACAGAGCGGACGCGGAGTCTGTCGATATCACGAGCGACTGGCCTTTAACCTCGCTTTTTCTCTCCGTCAGGCGCGCTGGTCCCTCCGTCGGAGCTCGTGCGTATGCAGGGCTCCGAGCTGTTGGTGTTTCGCTTGCTTCGAGACGCCTGCAATGCACAGAATTGTGTGCGTAGCAATCGAGCGCTGGCAGTTTCTGTGGCAATACGTAACGAACGTTCGATTGCTACAACTGCGGATAGGTAAAACTTTAAAACACAGTTGGCATTGCCCCAAGACGAAGCTGCGCCCAGAATTCCCGATAGCCGTCCTCATAATCTTCGGTAAAATTTTTTCTCGTAGTTGTGTACCAACTTGCCCTGCGACAATTTCTGCTAAATTTTATTTTGTTTTAGCTTCGTTTTTTGATACTGATGGTCGTCCTCCACGGCCTTGGGGCTGTTGCGGCCGTTCCGTTATTTTTATATATACCAAAATTGGTATGGCGTGAAAAGAGTTCATGACGAACATAATGACAGGTCCTAACGTGGAAATCATCACCCGCATGTCATGTGCAGCCTGATTCACATGACATGGTCTACAGGACGTTTCTTTGATCGCTCTAACATCGCTATTTCTTTAGCTGATGACTAGCGCCACCTAGAGCAAGTCAAGCAGGCCTCATTCTCAACGTGTGCAAGCCTAGACGTTGCTTGCTTTTCATGCTGCCACGTGCCGACCGCTTTCTCGGGGCAAACGCGTGCTTTGTGTGAAAGACGTCATGGAGAGGAAGAAGTGAAATGTCTGTGTGCACGTGAAATGTTTCCAGGCTTACCACACCCGCATAAAATACCCCTAATTCACAGTAACCTATATGTATAGGACGGCTTGAAAAACAGTGTTGCGTTTACCTGGCAATAAATAAAGAACTTGTGCTTTCTTTTGAGGCTAGAAGTGCACTTTTAAAGACGATAGTCTTTCTTGGGATACTTAGACGGAGAAATTTTGGTCTGTCTGTCTTTCTGTTTGTCGGCACGTCACTCGATTCAGCCACCCGGCCAAAGTTGAACCACTTGCTTACCGCCCACCCAGCTTGAACTGGTGCGGCTGTTCATACTTGTGAACGTTGTCGATCAGAAAGTAAATGTTACGCATATCTGAGGCGCAACATCACTAGATAAGTATTACGTGGTGTGTTCCTTTAATAGAAAATGTATTCATACGTAATTCTAAAGACCATAGTTTCTTAAGCTGCGCTGAAAATGCGACTGCGCTGAAACTTGCCTTCCTCCGTGCCCTCTGCACGAGCTCATTGTTGTGTTTCGGTTTCGGTTCTGTATTGCACTCTACGAATGCCATGGGGCGCCGCTCTCGCATTCCTGTTTTACCCAGGCGACGTGTACATAAAAGAGTGTGTGGAGGGTACTCGTCGAGTGCGGACGTTTCTTCTGCTTCAGCGCTTCGCGCCAAACCGCGTGTTCGGGCTGGCTGGCGTCCCCGCCGGTCGCGTTGGTCACCGCCGGTCTTCGCCTGCTGCTGCGCCGGGACTACCAGCCCGCAGCACAGCACTCATGTTTCCCGTCGTATTGCCAGATGGCGTCCATATCTCACGCAGCGCACTTCTATCGTCTTTAGACGACATTTGCACCGAAGCACGCAGATACGCGGCCAATTGTTTGTGAAAAAATATTTGTTTTGTCATTTTTTTTTAGTTTGGGCATATATGAGTTAAATGAATGGATATATGCGAAAACTGGTATGACGAGACATGTCTTTATGACGAACATAACTGACATGTGGTAACATGAAAATCATGACATGCATGGGATGTACGAGATAATTTACTTGCCACGCTCATGGCGCACTCGTGGCCGTTTCGCTAGATTGATATACACCAAAATCGGTATCGCGCTATCCAACTGTATGACGAACATAAGTGACAGGTGGTAACATGAAAACCCTGACATGCATGTCATGTATGGCATGATTGACATGCCACGCTCCTGGTTACTCGCGGCCTTTTCACTCGTTTGATACGCACCAAAATTCGTATTGCGCGATGCGACTGTATGACGACATAAATAACCGGCCACCGCTTCAGGCTTCAAACTTTTCCTCATACACAATTTGAGAAGTCCAGAGATGCCCCGCCCAGACGACCGAAGTGCGGCAGCCTATCGCCTCCGTGACCGAAGAAATAGTCCAGCTCATGCACTGGGTAAGTTTCTCTCGAGGCGAGGTTACAGGCCGTATGGCCCAAGATGTCAGTCTGGAATGCGAGCCCATGGGGGTATCCGCCTTTGAGGAGTAAGCACCGCAATCTCCTAAACTTGAATCCGACTATAATGTAGCATGCTGTTCCTTGTAATATGCTTCAATAAAGGCAACAACAAAAGCCTCAGTGGCGAAGTGGCTCTACCGTTGGACTGCATGCACTGATGCTGGGCGCATAAATTCAAATCCCTCGTTAGAATTTTTTTTATTTATGCTTAATTTATTATATGCATACAATGATGCCAGCCCATAGGATGCTCGATAGATAGAGTCGGCGTGCCTTTGGGGCAGCAGTCAAGTTGGGCTAGTTGGCAGTACTGCAAAGTAGAACGGCAGTGGAAACACACACGGACAAAGTAATCAAAAACCACGAAAACACCGAGTTCAGCGGTTTGTATCTCTGGTCCTTCAGAGTAAACCTCTTTACACCCTTAAAGGCGTTTTACCATGTGGGACACCCCTACACTCAAGGAAAAAGGCATTTTAACAAATCAAAACACCCATATTACGGGAAGTTACCCATCGTCTAAACACCCTTATTACCAATAAAAAAGAACAATAAAGGCTACCTGTTCAGAAAAATCAATTTGCATCAGCATCGAAGGAGAGAACACCATGCACACACAATATTCCGAACACTCAATACTAGCGCAGTAAAACACCACGTGGGCAGAGCGCTTGCTTAAAACGAGCTATTCCGACTATCTGGTATATAAAGCCATATACAGGGTGTCCCAGCTATCACGCAGCACGATTTAAAAAAAGAGGAACGGCGTTACGCGAAGCAAACGTACAGCATATTGCTCCTAGTACAGTGGAGTAGCCACTGCTATCTTTTTCGTTAATGAGGTTTAATTAATTAGTCATACCTATATTTGCAACTCGACAAATACTCACCTAATTTTCAAATTGTCAATTATCAGGTGGCACTCATGTATGAGTCACACTCTAAGAAAAGATCGAGTAAAAAGGGCGTCTTTTTGTCCGACAACAATAATCGTCATCTGGCTTGCTTGCGTTTCCTTTCTTGAAAACTCGGCGCTGGCCACTTTCCTGCCAAGAATGCTATGTCACGCTGATAGCGCGCATGTCGTTCGTGACCAGAAAGTGCCGGGCGCGCGGCGATAGTGCAAGGAAAGGAAGGCAAAATAAATGACGATTATTGTTGTGGGACAAAAAGACGCCCTTTTTACTCGATCTTTTCTTAGAGTGCACAGGTGTTTTGATAACACATGATACCCTTAGCTCCGAAAGGATGTCTTAGGTAAAACGCTATCCTTTCCGCAAACGAGAAGGCTACTTGTTAAACAACCTTACACCCTGATATTTATAAATTCCGGTTAGGGGGGGAAAGGCGTTTACGTTGCTTGAAATGACTATGAGGGTGCAAAGTAGTTCACAGTGTTGTCCATGTGTGGGAGCGCTACCGACTTAATAGAGAGTTTGAGAATTGGAGACCCAAAACGCTGGGCCCCCAAGGTGCGTAGGGCAGCCTGCTCTTGTGTTCGGATGATCAGCAGAGTTTGAGAATTGGGCTAACGCAGACTGGAAGAACCTGGCGAGCCTGCTCCTAAAACATGTCTCGACTACAGAAGAGCCGAGAGACGCTGCGGCCGCCGAGGTGAGCGGAAGCGTTCACATCGGCTCCGTCTTTTGCGAATGTTTCCGCGGCTTTTTTGGTCACTGAGTGGTGCAAATTTGACATCATCGGATCCGTGAAGACGAGAGAATTCGGCGGATACTTGACTTTGAGGTCGGCCACCCTTTTTTGGAATTTATTTGGACTTTCTGTGCTCGCGCCGCGTTGGCCGGGAGCTGGCCCAGCGTCTGGTAGCCCTATACGTGGAGGGACGCGCGCGTCCGGCATGGCAGCAATGCAAGTCGAAGGGCAGGTGCTCCCGACAGAGGAATTTACTGAAGACCTGGGATGGCGGACGGTGCCCAGCCGAAAATCAAGAGCTCTGACGAAGCCTGGATTAGGCGATGACGGTTCACAAGGCGAGATGGCTGAACGAAGGGGCGCGGGTGAACGGCGCAAAGGCTTGGTAATCAAGCAACGCATTGTGAAGGCGTCGCGAATGCCGCCGATGCCAGAAGAGCACATCAAGATAGTCATTCGCCCACGGGGTGGATTGAATTTGGAGAAAGTTAGCCCCACAACGGTGGGCAGGGCTATCGTCGAGGCGGCAGGCCTCACTACTGAGCAGACTACAGAAGATGTTATCTGCCCCAACTTTATGCAAAACTAGTGGCTAGTACGCCAGAAAGGAACAACGCTGAACGATATGTGAGAATCAGGTCAATCAGAGTGGCGGACAAGGATTTTGAAGTCAGTGCGTACGAGACTGCCCCACACACGACGTGTAAAGGGGTCGTTCGCAATGTGGACATTATGGATGGCCCTGCGACCCTTGAGCGGAACATCGTGAATGATCGCAATCCACTGGCTATGGCGGTCAAAAGAATCAAGAATACAGGCTCAGTCATCATTGTCTTCGACGGCTTAAGAGTGCCCAATTTTATTAGGTATGGGCCAACCTTGGTCCGGTGTTACTTGTATCGAAAGCAAGTGGACATATGTTATGTGTGTGGCAAGCTTGGACATCGGGCGGATGTCTGTCCGGCGCCCGATTGTCTTGAATGCCGAGGATGTGGGGCTCGGAACCCTGAAGAGGACCATAATTGTGAGCCTTGTTGCAAACTTTGTGGCGGCGGACACCTGACGGCGGATAAACAATGCAGACAACGGTACCAGGTTCCCTACGTCGTGCGTGTTCGACGACAGGAGAGAGCCAGGGCGGAGCTAGCAGCGGAACAAGAAGCAGCCGAAGCGGCGCAGCTGGCGAGCGTCCCCCAACGCTCTAGGGGATGCTCGCGCTCTCGGAGCCGGTCAAAGTCGAGGCGGCAGTCATCGTCTGGGACTCCAGCCCCCAGGAGCCGCTATGTGTCTATTGGTGGAGGCGGCGGTGCAGCTGGAGGCCGGGCCACCTGGGCTGACAAGGTCAAGGGCAGCATCAACACCGGCCGAACGTGTGAGCAGAGCCAGGAGCATGTGTCTGGTAATAGGGATAAAGACAGGATTGCGCAATTGGAGAAAGAAAATCATAGCTTAAAAGCAGCCATTGAAGGGCTTGTAAAAGAGATAGCTGAACTTAAGAGAAGCTTACAGTCCGCTAACAGCGGTAGCTCAGGTCAGGGTAGCAAACCTGATGGCCCGGTTGAGGTACCAATGTCTGTGGAGGTTGCTAAAGAAAACATGCCTGACGAGGAGACGCCAGCTCCGAAAAAGAGGGCCCTCTCCTCGACTGTGCGGGTTCAGGCCAAGGTTGGTTCCGAGCTTAAAGAAATGATGGCGGCATTGCAAGAAAGCGTAAATCAAGTCATTAATAGATTGGAGCGGATAGAAGAGCGAGAAAATGTCACGGATCAGAGATTAGGCAAAATTGAAGTCTATGTAAATGAGACGGTGGTTCCTGTTATGGAGCGGGAGTGCTCTCGGCCGCTTGCCCAGCAGGATAAACCTCCTAGTGGCATTAAGCTCACCTTAAGTAAACCGAATTTACATGGTCAAGATGGCGGCTCCAATAAATAGTTGATTTAGTATTTGGCAGTGGAATTGTAGGGGATTCAATCATAAGAAGGCGTCCCTGCAGCAGTTTGTTAGAACGGGTAGTGTGAAACCTCAGGTCATCAGTGCTATAGGAAACCCTAACGTCTAGCGTGACCTTAACCGGTTTCAAAGAGGAGGTTAAAGGTAATGAGCAGGGCAGAGGGCTCGCAACACTCATTAATAGAAGGTTGGCGTATGTTAAGCATGATCTTCACATGGCGGATTGCAGGATTGAATATATTATGGTGGAAGTAATTTTAGGTCGGCAAGGGGCATGTCAGAGGAGCGTCTACCTGCTTAACTTGTACAGTAGCCCCCGAGACACGAAACAGAGTTTCAAATCTCTCTTGAACAAGGCAGCCAGTCTAGCTAAGAATGCGCCGTTGCTTATTGGAGGAGACTTTAATGCCCCCTATCATGTATGGAAGTATGTCTATAGCACTACTAAGGGGGAGAGACTATGGCAGCAGGCACTAGACTTGAATTTATCTCTGATTACAGACCCTTCGTATCCCACTCGATGCGGCACGTCGACATGTAGAGATTCGACACCGGATCTTACTTTTGTTCGGGGGGTGGTGGATTCCTCTTGGTCAAATTCTAATATAGATTTTGGTAGCGATCATTACATACTTATTATTACTTTGGTAATGTCTAAAAAAAGGAGCGCACATTTAGGGTTGTTGACTGGGATGCATTTAGGAAACGAAGAACGCAGAGAAACGAAGATGAGGGTTGTGAGTTGACCTTAGAACAGTGGACTGGTCAGCTTAAAAGTGACGTTGAGGCGGACCACTAAAGAAATTAAAACAGATATTGACACAGAGCAAATGGATAGTCGTCTGGCGCATTTGTTGGAAGCGAAGCAGTCAATGTTAGCGAGATGGAAGGGTCAGAGGTTGAACAGAAGCTTAGAAAGCGTATAGCAATGATTAATCGGCAAATTGAAGACCATTGTCGGGTATTGTGCAAGCAGCAATGGGATGAAGTATGTAATTCGATTGATGGTGGCATTAAAAGGGGAGGCGCCTGGAATTTGTTGCGACATTTACTGGATGAGACAAACACTAAGTCTAATCAGAGGACGATAATAGGTAAGCTGGTCCATGAGGCGTGTCGGGACTCCACGGAGGAGGAGGTACTGAAGGATTTGGCTGACAGATACCTTCCGTTGGAGAACTTGCAGGACGCGCCTGACGTTGTCCTGAAATATAGTGGGAATGAGAATAGAATTATGGATGATGAATTTACTGAAAGTGATATAAGGGTGGCGTTGCAGGATCTTAATAGTCGATCGGCATCAGGGCCGGATGGCATTACAAATAAAATGTTACGGAATTTAGACGAGGGGTCTATTCAGTTCCTTACGCGGGAGATAAACAGCCAATGGAAGGAAGGATCTTTCCCAGAAGAGTGGAAACTTGCAACTACAGTTCTCATCCCGAAACCAGGGAAGGCCATAGGGCTTGAAAATCTCAGACCAATTTCGCTGACATCGTGTTTGGGGAAAGTGGCTGAGCATGTGATCTTAAATAGGCTGACACGTTATGTTGAGGACAATGGGGTCTTTTCGCCCTCGATGATAGGATTTCGGCCCGGCCTCTCGACTCAGGATGCTATGATCAGGATTAAGCATCAGCTACTTGATCGGCGGACGAGGGATACTAAAGTACTACTTGGACTTGATGTGGAAAAAGCTTTTGATAATCTCGACACTCTTTTATTCTACGAGTGCTGTCGGACTTGAATCTGGGGCAACGGCTTTTCCATTTTGTTAAGGCTTTCCTTATGGATAGACGGACATGTCTTAGGTTAGGGGAGATCAAGTCGGAAGTCTTTAAATTGGATGGTCGTGGTACGCCGCAGGGATCCGTCCTCTCGCCTATGTTGTTCAATCTGGCGATGTCAAAGTTGGCTAATGTACTGGACACTGTCGAGGGTATTGGCTATACTATCTACGCGGATGATGTTACTGCATGGAGTGTCGGTGGTAGTGACGGAGAGCTTGAGGCTAGGCTGCAGGAAGTGGTAACGCTTACGGAAGAGTGTTTGGGTCTTATGGGGCTAAAGTGCTCCGCTAAAAAGTCGGAGATGTTAATCTTCAAATCTAGGAAATTAGGTCGGAGGCCCAAGGATTGGGTACCAGAAGTTGAGACTTGCATTACACTCCATACTAGGGATGGGTCACTGATACCAAAAGTAGAGGCTATCAGAGTCCTCGGCTTGGTAGTTGAAGCAAATGGATCGAATAATATAACCATTCAGTGTATTACCAAGGGGACGCAGGAGGCCATAAGACTTATGTGGTAGCCTCGATGCTCACCGGAGCCGAAGACTACCGCGGGTTCAGGCTTAGCGAGCCACAGGGCCGCGTCTACCGTCGCCTGCTTACGTTTAGCGCACCGCTCCGCACGCGCTCAACTAGCAAAGGCGTTGAGCGCCGCGCAGCATAAACACAGTGTTCGAGCTAACATACACACACAAACACTTTATTTGCCTTCGGCGGCACCCTAACACATACACAGTACACGTCCGCCCCCGGGGCACGGGGAAGCAAAGGGCTTCCCGCGCGGACGATACACCAAGGGGTTCCGCGAAGCACGTCGCAGCTCGCAATGGCGAGCTTTGACACGCCGCTCGGGAAAAGGTCCCTCGCGGCTATGCTGCGCACTCTCGCGATGACCACTGGGCCTGGTCGCGGGAGTTAGGGCAATCTCCGTACGCGTGGGCTTCCGGCAAGTGCGACTCGGCGTGGTACGACCGCGCACGAGCACTAGGCACCGCTCTCTGGCTTAGCGTACGAACCGGAGCTAACACTGAGGTAAACACGCCTGCAAGGATGCCGAGGCACCCAGGCAGGCTTCAGTCCAGCGATTCCCAAAGGGGACGTTGGACCGGAAAGAAATACGTGCTTACCCAGCGGCGTCCGGGGAGAGAGAGAGTTCGTCCCGGCCTGCCCGCGCGTCAGTCGCCGAATTTCGCGGCTCTCCCGACCGCGCGCAGCGCCACCACGAGTGTCGGCGCGTAGCGCAAAATGGCGCCACTTGCCGTCGCGGGAGAACGGGAGAGGGAAAGGATTCGAAATGCCCGCGCAGTGGCTTCGGGCGCGCCTCGGATCCCCACATCCTCCTCTCCTTAAATCACCCTATACCGGTCTGCAAAGGCAGCCGGTCGTCGCCCATGCATGCAAAGGCGTTATGCAATGAGCAACAGCTAACCTCAGCCCAGGCCCACAACTGCTGCTAATTACTCTACAAATAAAAAATGAAAAAAAAGAAATAATAACACAATACACTTGAAATACACTATACTATACAATATGATGCTACGGAAGGGGGTAAAAGAAATTAAGGGGAGTGTTCGTGATGCTCACACGGGAGAGCGTCCACGGCGCGGAGGGGAGGCGGCGCGCGTAATGTTGCTGGCCAGAGTGCGAGGCAAGAGGCCTGTTTGAGGTCCGCATGCCCGGAACGGGCTCACCTTCGGCTCGACGCTCTTGTCGACTACAGACCCGCGAGTCCGACGAACGCCGCTTCGGGGTGGTTCGGAGGTCCCGGATTCCAGGCTGGATGACCAAAGACCTCGCTGGGACAGCGAGGTCTGCTGTAATCCTGACGCCAAACCAAATTGGCTGCAAGGCGTCCCGGCGTCGGCAGAGAGCCGGGCGCAGCTGCCATGTCAGCTAGCCTCGCGCAGCAGCCGTGAGGCAAACGGCAGCAAGGCTTCTCGGCGACGGCCGAGACAAGGACACAGCCGGGCGGTCCGCCTGACGTCAGCAAGTTCCCGAACACCTCCAGGGTCCACGGCGAGGGTGAAGGTGGTTTCCTATGGTGGCGTCACCACGCCGCACACTTCCAGGGCACGCACAGATCCACCACGCACGTACACACACACACACACACACACACACACACACACACACACACCACACACACACACACACACACACACACCACACACACGCACACACAGCTCCGAAGACGGCCTCTCCCAACGCGCCACGCGATGGAAGGCGCGAAGCGTCCTTCGTCGCTCTCCCCCCGCATAAGCACCGGTATGCACGACCCCTTCCGCAGGCAAAAGAAAAAAAACACGGCGGAAAAGTAAACAAAAACAAAATGACACTCCATATGCGAACAAACAATACGAGAAACACATCAAGTATAAACATGAACACTCAAACAAACAAAAATAGCAGCAAACTGGGCGGGGCTTACTTCTTTGCGAGCACAGGCCGTAAAGAAGTTAGGCAACTGAGGCTAGATAGCAATGTGAGGGCCTTCGGTTGCGGAAATAAGTCCGCCGTCCGGCGCGAAATCACTAAGGTGACCGCTTCCTCAGGTTATACCGGTGCGTGGTCCGAATGCGGTCCGCCGCCCCGGGTGTGCCCCGTCGCTTGCGCGCAGTGCCACTGGGCGCTGGCGGGAGCTCGTCAGACCTCGATGCAAAGGCTTTCAGGTTTGCGATGTGGGCACGGCTGAGTTTTCCCGAAAGGGGATCTTTCAGCAAGTACGCGAGCGGAGTCCAAGCTTTCTCCATTCGGTACGGACCAAGCCACTTAGGAGCGAGCGAGGCTGAGAACCCCTTGCTCGCGTCGCTAAGAGCGTGGTTGCGCTTCAGGACAAGATCACCTACCTTAAGTGAAAGATGGCGATGTTTCTGGTCATACTGGGCCTTCTGCGCAGCCCTGGCCGATGCCAAACTCTGCCTTGCTCTACAGAGAGCTCGACAAAGCCTGTCCCGAAGCTTCGATGCGTAAGCAGAACAGTCTGCTGGTGCTTCCTCGTCTCCGAGCTGGCATTGCATGACACTGGTCACCGGATTTGCCAACTCCCTTCCGAAGTTGAGGAAAGCGGGAGAGAAACCAGTAGAGCGACTCTCGGAGGTTCGGATTGCAAACGCGAGCTCACTCACATGGTCTGCCCAGTCTTTTTGACTTTCGGCAAAGGCCGCCAACATCAGTTTGAGCGTACGATTGGTTCGCTCCGTCAAATTGGACTGGGGATGGTAGGGTGAAGTGGTGCAGTGATTAATTCCTAGGGAACGGCACGTATCACCAAACACCCGAGCGGTGAAATACGACGCATTGTCAGTAATCAGTCTTTCCGGAAAGCCGAACCGACAAAACACTTCCTGCAGCCTCTCAAGCACCGCTCGCGCTGTCACCTTCCGAAGCGGAAACAATTCCACCCACTTCGAAAAATGATCCACGACTACCATCAGATGTATGAACCCCTGCTTGCTTCTGGGGAACGGCCCCATTAGATCGCAGGTGGCTACTTGCCATGGACGCTCACTGACAATCGGTTTCATCAGGCCGGGCGGCTTGCCACCCCTTGATTTCACCGCTTGACAGACATGGCAGGAACGGCAATAGCGGAAAATGTCACGCTTCATGCCAAGCCAGGTCACAGTCTTGCTCAGTTTTGCAAAAACTTTGGAGCCACTCAGGTGACCGGCCATGGGTTCGTCGTGAGAGGATCGCAACAGTGCGGCTCTCAGACTTTTGGGCATAACCACCTTAAACGGGTCCACGGACTCCTCATCGGTGGCTATGTATTTCAGCAGGAGCCCGTCATGGTCCAGCAAGTATGCATCCGCGGGGGACCCAGCGACACACGCCGGTTCCCGTCCCCCTGCGCCCGCCGCACTACCAGCAGCGTCACGGCGCTCCGTCTCTCTGAGACCGTCGCTCAACTCGCGACAAAAACGGATCATCTTGCTGGGCCTTCAGTAGCTCTTGCCTGCTGAAAGCGATTCCCATTCTCCCAAAGGGGAGCCTGGTATCGTTTTTACTCAGGACTGCAGCCATCGCTGCCGCTTGCGTCGGTGTCATGGGTTCGCTTCCGTGTTGCTCACCCTCTCGCCCGCGTCGCGGCGCGCTGCTTGCCTGGCTCGCGGAAAGGGTTCGCTCGTCGGCGCACTCACCCTTCTCTCCGCTCGGCGGCTCGGCCGCCGTTTCGCCCCCGACGCTTGCTTGCGCAAAGGCACCGCTAGCGGTTGTCGCACCAGAATCCAGGCTCCCGGTAGACACTGGGGCACGGGATAGCGCGTCAGCTACCACGTTAGTGCTCCCCTTCCGATACTGCACTGAAAAGTCATAATGCTGTATTAGGAGAGCCCAGCGCGCCAGCCTGCCCGCAGGCTCACGGAGCCGCATCAGCCAGCTTAGCGCGCTGTGATCTGTTTGCACCACGAACTTCGTCCCATCCAGGTAGACGTCAAACTTACGCAGTGCAAACACGATGGCGAGACACTCCCTCTCAGTCACGGAATAATTCTTCTCCGCGGGTATCAGCGAGCGGCTGGCAAAGGCCAGCGGCTGCAACACGCCATCGTATTCCTGTAGGAGAACTGCTCCTAATCCCAGATCACTCGCATCAGTCTGGACAACGAACGGTCTGGTCAGGTCGGGGAGCTTGAGCTGCGCTGTCTCCGCAATGGCGCTAGACAGATGGCA
Source organism: Rhipicephalus sanguineus (assembly GCF_013339695.2). Classification (NCBI taxonomy): domain Eukaryota; kingdom Metazoa; phylum Arthropoda; class Arachnida; order Ixodida; family Ixodidae; genus Rhipicephalus; species Rhipicephalus sanguineus. Next base: position 102,002,956 of record NC_051182.1, on the reverse strand, counting down.
AAATGCCTCTTGCTGCTCAGGTCCCCATCGCCACACCGCAGACTTACCCAAGAGCTTGGTCAAGGGCGCCTGCACTCGGGCACAGGACGGAATGAACGACCGGTAAAAGTTGGCCATTCCAAGAAAGCAGCGCAGGCCGCGTACGTCCTTGGGCACGGGGAAATCGAGGATTGCTCGAAGTTTCTCCCGGTCTGGCTCAATGGAGCCTTCGCCCAGCGTAAACCCAAGTAGCTGAACTCGAGTCTGCGCCAATTGGGCTTTCGCGGGATTTAACGTCATCCCGGCAGCCCTCACCCTCCCGAGCACATCGGCAACATGGGCCAAGTGCTCTTCGAAGGTTTGTGAATAAATCACGATGTCGTCGAGGTAGCACATGCAGTATGACCACTTTGCTTCCCCGAGGACGCGGTCCATGAGTCTCTGAAAAGTCGCAGGAGCATTACAAAGACCAAAGGGCATACGAGTGAACTCAAACAACCCTCTGTGGGAGGTGAACGCGGTCTTGCACCGGTCACGCTCATCCATCCGGACCTGTAGGTAACCTTTGGAGGCATCTAACGTGGTGAAGTACCGCGCAGTGCCGAGGTTTCCTACGATGGAGCTAATCGTGGGGAGCGGATAGGCATCCTTACGAGTCACTCCGTTCAGACGGCGGTAGTCTACGCACAGGCGATGACTGCCATCTTTCTTAGGCACCAACACAATTGGAGACGCCCAGGCGCTGGACGAACGGCGAACAATGCCAGCTGAAAGCATATCGTCCAGCAAGCCGTCAATAACCTGCCTCTTGGCCAGGCTGACGGGCCTGGGGTTACACTTCAAAGGAAGCGCGTCGCCAGTTTCGATCGCGTGGCTCACCATCTCAGTACAGCCCGGCTGATCGGTGAAGAGCTCGTCGTACTTGCGTAACAGTGCCGACAAACGAGCCTTCTGTGTATCATCCAAATGAGTCGCACAGGCGGTCAAAGGATGCGGAGCCTCTGCGTGTCGTGCCGCTCGATCCCGATGGGGATTTTGAGCCGACGAGCGCATAGCGCAGGGGCCTGCCCCAGAACTTTGCACGCGACACGGTTCCGACGCCTCTACTGCACAGGCAGTTGCATACGCCGGCGGGCTGATGAACGGCTTGAGCTGGGAAAAAGGTCCGTCGCGATAGCCGCCATTCGCAATGTCCACAACGATACCGGTTTTTAGGAGAAAGTCCCGACCGAGAATCACAGGAACACTGAGCCCTGGAAGATGAACGAAACGCGTGCGTCTCCTTCGATCTCCCCATGTGACAGTCAACCTTGCGGCGCCAGCCGACTGGGCCACGCCTTTCGCGAGGGTGAATGTCGTTCGGCTGTCCCGCAAGCGCACCAAGTGCTTCTGCAAGTGGGACAACACCTGTTCGCCAAACAACGAAGCGCTTGCGCCCGTGTCCAGCAACGCCGAGAATTCGCGGCCGGCAATAATGACCGAAATAAACGGCGCGTGCGCACCAGCAAGACTGCTTGCCCGGTACGCGGAGGGGAGAAGCAAGGGTTCGGCCGCTCGTGCCTTCACGAACGACCCGCGCCCCCGTTTCCCTGCCTCACAGGAGGCCTAGATACGGGACACTCCCTCGCTATGTGCCCTCGCTCGCGGCAGCGGAAGCAGCGCATTCCGTCTCGGGAAAGGGAAGATGCGCCGTCGCGGCCCCTCTCCCGAGGAGGAGCAGCCTCTAGCGGCAGGGGTCGGTTCGCCTGTTGATCAAAGGATCTGTTATGACGAGTGTCACCCTCATCGATGCGCTGGGTCGGATAGCGTCCCTGCTCGCGCGCGTCGAGTTGCGGTGCAGCACAGGCTGCTGCGCGCCTCGCGTACGCGTAGGGATCTAGAGCGCGATCGCTCAGCTCCCAACTGTGCCCGCTTCTAGCGGGAGCCGCAAAGGCAGCTCCGGCGGGCTGTTGCCGTTGGGGAGAGGGCACGGCCCCTCCCCACGCGCAGCGCGGTTCAAGGGCCACGCTGGCTGGCGGTGGCGGGCGACAGGCGCGCGCGGCGAGAATGTCGCCTTGAATGCGCTTCGCCTCGGCGGCCAATTCCTCTAAGCGGCTGCCGCGCAGGTACGCCGAAAAGGTCGGATGCGCCTGCCTAATCACCCGTTCGACGCGTTCCTCGTTCGAAGCTCTGGGCTCAGCGATAGAGAAAAGGTCTTCCATCGCGCGTACGTACTCCTGAAGCGACTCATCAGGAGCTTGCGTGCGGAGCTCGAGCTCGCGCCGCATCCTACTCTCGTAGTCAGCGGGTAAGAATTCGCGCAGGAAGGCCGCGCGGAACTCATCGAGGGTTGCTGCTCGGTGGCCTGAAAGCCGATACCACCTCGCCGCCGTGTCAGTCAGTGCAGCTGGGACGACGCGTCCGAGCACCTCCTGATCGTCCAAACCCAATGCTCTCTGATAACGTGACAGAGAGTCAAGGTAATCTCGGGCGCTGCGCAGATCACCGTATCCGCTGTAAGTTGGCACAGGCAATATAACAGCGGGGTGAGCGCGTTTCGGAACGGCCGAAAGCGTTTGTACAGCTCCCGAGAGCGCTTGGATCATTTGAGCGGCATTTTGCAGCAGCGTCTGTGCACCCGCTTCAAAGGAAGCTGTCGGTGCGTTAGCGGCGCGGTCGAGCGATGGGGAACTGTCTCCGAGCTCGATAAGGGGCGCGGCTTCAAAGGGGATACCGGCCGTAGCACCGTTCTCGGGGAGCGCCTGTGGCGCATGCTGCTCGAAGGGGGCACTGGCCCTGTTCTCGAGCAAAGCGGTATCTGCTAAAAACGACAGCGGACAAAACTCACGCCTAGCAGACATAACGCGGGTAACACGGCGAGCCTGATACGCAAAGGCGTGCTGACTCGACTAAGTCTAATCAAAGGCTTAATGAGCTTTTGATACCGCGTTGGGCGCCAGTGTGGTAGCCTCGATGCTCACCGGAGCCGAAGACTACCGCGGGTTCAGGCTTAGCGAGCCACAGGGCCGCGTCTACCGTCGCCTGCTTACGTTTAGCGCACCGCTCCGCACGCGCTCAACTAGCAAAGGCGTTGAGCGCCGCGCAGCATAAACACAGTGTTCGAGCTAACATACACACACAAACACTTTATTTGCCTTCGGCGGCACCCCAACACACACACAGTACACGTCCGCCCCCGGGGCACGGGGAAGCAAAGGGCTTCCCGCGCGGACGATACACCAAGGGGTTCCGCGAAGCACGTCGCAGCTCGCAATGGCGAGCTTTGACACGCCGCTCGGGAAAAGGTCCCTCGCGGCTATGCTGCGCACTCTCGCGATGACCACTGGGCCTGGTCGCGGGAGTTAGGGCAATCTCCGTACGCGTGGGCCTCCGGCAAGTGCGACTCGGCGTGGTACGACCGCGCACGAGCACTAGGCACCGCTCTCTGGCTTAGCGTACGAACCGGAGCTAACACTGAGGTAAACACGCCTGCAAGGATGCCGAGGCACCCAGGCAGGCTTCAGTCCAGCGATTCCCAAAGGGGACGTTGGACCGGAAAGAAATACGTGCTTACCCAGCGGCGTCCGGGGAGAGAGAGAGTTCGTCCCGGCCTGCCCGCGCGTCAGTCGCCGAATTTCGCGGCTCTCCCGACCGCGCGCAGCGCCACCACGAGTGTCGGCGCGTAGCGCAAAATGGCGCCACTTGCCGTCGCGGGAGAACGGGAGAGGGAAAGGATTCGAAATGCCCGCGCAGTGGCTTCGGGCGCGCCTCGGATCCCCACACTTATCAGAAGGATCTCTAATAGGCATAGGGGATTAGGAGAAGAAGGCGCGATGCGGTTAGTTCACGCGTTTATTTTGTGCCATTTCTCGTATGTGGCAGCTATGCTAAATTGGAAAAGGGGGGAGAGAGACAAATTGGACGCTTTAATTAGAAAAGCCGTTAAGGCGGCTCTTGGTCTGCCTGTGAGTACGTCAAACGATATGTTGTTGCGGTTGGGATTGCATAATACTTTGGATGAAATTGCGGAGGCTCAGCGTACGGCACAGAAAGAGCGGTTGCTAGGTACACCGGCGGGTAGGTATATCTTAGAGTCAATTGGAGAATCGGTGGTTGCGTCGCGCGATGGGGAGCGTCTATACGAGTTGAACGCGAACCTTAGGGCTAATATCAAGGTTCATCCGTTTCCGCGGAATGTGCACCCTGTGCACAATGTAGGGAGGCGAAAGGCGAGAGCTAGGGCTCTGTTGCGAGAGGCAAAGGATCGGGAGGAGGAGTCGGCGTTTGTTGACGCTGCATGGATTAATGGGAAAGATGCTTACTCGGTGGTGGTGGTAGATGGCAAAGGGAGCGTTCGCAATGCCGCTTCCGTTTACACAAAAAATCCGGGGGTCGCTGAGCAGGTGGCTATTGCTCTAGCACTCATTGATTCAGGCAGGGGTCAGTGGAGGGAGCCCCGCGTAACCTCAACGAGGTGGCGCACAGGGAGGCACGAGGATTAGTGTGCCGTGCACTCCCTGAGAAGGCCGGATCTCCCGCTCCTGAGTTTAGGGACCAGCTATTAACTTATAACGATATCACCAAGCACTATTACCTAGGGCGCAGGGCATTCCCCTTGCCACAATCTAGATTAAACAGGCCACAGGCGGTTACGTTAAGGCTTCTGCAGACGTGGACGTACCCTAACCCGGTCGTCATGAATAAAATTAATCCGGACTGCGGGATTTCAGTCTATTGTAGTAAGTGCGGGGGTTTGCTCGATTTAGACCACATGCTTTGGCGCTGCTCGGCGTTGGCCGGTGATGGTTCTCAAGGTGAACAGTGGTGGCAGCGAATGCTGCACAGTGACGCGCTGGCGGACCAACTCAGGGCTGTCCAGAGGCCCCGTGTGGCGGCAGAAGGGCTTGGCCTCTCTGTCCCGACGTGAGAGCGGCCTGCATCAGTCCTGGACTGAATCGTCAGGACATCAATAAAGTTATCCATACCATACCATAACGCAGACTGCGTTGGGTCAAGCGCACGGAGCGCCACGGGTAACGAAATTTAAAATCATGCGAGACGCGGGCCATACTGCGCCGTGACCCGGCTGCGTCTGTGTCTTCTCGCTGGTGACCCAAGACGCCTTGGGGCCCCACGCTAGTTTTCTATTTTTGCGTCTCGGGTCAACGCGAGCGCAAAAGCCCAAGAGTGGCTTGGGTTCTGCGCACGCGCCCTGGCGGCTCGCAAGCTTCTTGGGTCCCCAAGCTCCTTGGGGACCTATTCTCAAACTCTCTAATATGCCTTTGGCGCGCCAAGAGACGCTTCGCACTGAAAATGCTTGGTTTGCTTGCAACTAGAGTCAGTCGCGTGCTGCTTGCTTCAATGTTGTCTGACATGATCAGTACAAAACCAAAGAAATGCTCGAAAATATCCGCGCGCATAAAACCGGCCAGCTAAAAGCGCATCGCGCGACCCCCGTAGCGCACGTTTGGCGTTAAATTTCAGGACAATCAGAATGTTCGTAATTTCTAGCATGACCCACGTCGGATCTACGTGTTGTCTTGAAGAAGGCTTTCATTCATTCACCGCGGAATAATTCAACGAAGCCTTCACAGAAACCGTTCTGGTTTTACTTTTCTTTTTTATTGCGATAGCAATTATATGGACAGTCTCGGCTAATTTTTGCCGTCGCCTTCGTCATGCAGCGTATATGTATATGTGTATATATATATATATATATATATATATATATATATATATATATATATATATATATATATATATAAAGCCGCAAAGAAAAATATTTCAGAAAAACTTTCCGACACGCGGAATTGAACGGGCGACCTCTCGCTTTCCAGCGTGCGGCGTTAGGCGGTTACGCCGCCAACAGCACCATCTTTCAGCCTGATAACGGCAAGCTGTTTATATACACTGTTCACATCAGCATGCTTTCTTAGTTATCACATAGATTGGAGCGATGTGCGCGCGTGGCGCGCTTTAAAGATCGTCGCCCCGTTCCTGCGAACGCCGTTGCTCGGTTGCTCTTCGCCCTACAGGGCGTGGTCGCCTTCGTGCGCTTATCTCGAGGAAAGAAGGGGGCGGCCGCGGGGGGGGGGGGAATGGGGGTGAAGCGGGCGGTTGTATGTCTTGTGCTTCCCCCGCGATGTCCGTGCTGAAGTGACAGAGCGTGCGAAGTTACTCGCTGCAGCGGCCGCGTTTGCGAAAGGAGCGCGCTGTTCAAACAGAAATAAGTAACAACTGTGACAGTTCGCGCTCGTCCTGTGTGTACCTGTTCGTTCGTTTCGTGCGTCCTGCTTTATGTTTGAGCAGTGCGCTTCAAGTGTCGAGCTGTGACGCATGATAGTTCGCGCTCGTCCTGTGTGCGTTCTTTTCGAGCTGCTTTCCGTTCTTCGCGTTACATTCCAATTTATTGCTATCGCAGTCATTGCTTCACCGTTGCGGCGAAACTGTGACTTTTTTATTGCCGGTCGATCGCATTCGTGTGGTTCAGAAACATTGACGCTCCTCAAGCATGGCTGTTTATCCTAGGAGTTAAGACACTCCTTATCGTATAGTAGAACCCTGGTTTCAAAACACAGCGCTGCCGAGGAAACATAATTTGTTTTATACTTCTTTCTTTGTAGCGATTCCTCTTCCGTGACAAAGGGGCACAGGGACAAACTCAGAGTTAACTCGATGAGTCGGTGTAGAAGTGCTTACGCATTTAAAGGGTCTTAGTTAAAGAAACTCGTGCTTGAGATGTGGAGGAGAAAATAAATGATGGAAGCAACGTGTCACGTACTTTGTAAATTCCATTTGCGTACTAAATGCGTACTTGCTTGCTTCGGTATTTGCTAACCGCCTCTGAACAATAGAATGAGTGGCGCGGCAAGTTCATCGCCTCTCCTATCGCATACTTCGGGGATGATTAATGCTTAGAGATCTTTGACCGAAGAAGCACGGAGTTCGAACGGCCACGCTGTAATTCCAAAAACTGCCTCGCAGCTGAACACATTATGTGCAAGTTGATAATTTGGCACACGAGCTAGAGTAAATTTGCCTGCAGTGTCATTTTCAACGTTTCCTTGCAATTATTTTCCGTTGTTCCCGTTCATAGGATTGATGGCGTGGATTCCTTGGACCACCGCAGTGGTTCGCAGTATCAACAAAATAACAACATCCGTAATCCTTCCGAAATTGGGAAAAAGCGGGCAAACAAAGCTTCGCGCGTGCGCGAATAACCAACAACTTACTTTCTTTCTTTCTTTCTTTCTTTCTTTCTTTCTTTCTTTCTTTCTTTCTTTCTTTCTTTCTTTCTTTCTTTCTTTCTTTCTTTCTTTCTTTCTTTCTTTCTTTCTTTTCTTTCTATCGCATTGCGCATTGCTCACTCATAACCTTTACCTTCCTTGATGCCGGGAATTCAATTGCTACAGGCAACAAAGACGGTCATGTGTTCATATTCAGGCAACAATGAAATACGGCAACGTGACATGACAAGTGAGCTCGGTAAAAGGCCACATTGCCACTTCAGAAACGTCCGATCCCCGATAAGCCCACCGCAGAGACAGCATCAGTTGTCGAAAACTTTGCATGCAAACACGCATCTGACCGGCGCAACTTCGAGGGTAGAATTTCTGCCCACTAGCCGGCGCCGGGTTTCTCGAGTACGAGGCACCGCTCAAAGGTTCGCTTAAAAGTAATCCATGGCTTAAAAATGATCCTTTTGTGTAGCGGCTTACTTGTCAATATCGTCAATATCGTCAGGGCAGTTCATGCGACTATTATGTACTGGGACATCGACGGAATGACGTCACGATGATCGAAGCGATCTTTTCTGTTTTTCATAGCAATAACGGTTCGGAGACATATATGTAGAGAAAAGTACGACTAAACCAACTTTGGCAAGGTTGACTAGTATATGACGATCGAAAATAGCATATTTGACACGCGTGTGGCGACACAATTGGTGACGAGGTGTCCCAATTGACGGAAGGGTCTATAAATTTGCCGCTGGTACGAGAAACTAGGCATGTGGTGGTGGCTTAAGAGACAGAAAAGTGGGTTCGTGTGCAGGGAAACAGGTTTGGTCCAAGCCTCAGGTAGAGGACTTTCCACATTCAGAGGAAGCGTGTAAGGAGTCTTCTGTCTGGTGTAACTTCAACGTTTCTTCGGCATCATGGAGCATGTGTATTTTATATGACGCCTACTATATATGGGGGCCATGTTATATATGGGGCCATGTTATGGGGCCATTATATGGGGCCATGTTATGAGGCGATCACATTAGGCGGGCAGGATGGCTCGAGGGTACTCAACAGACCAGCACTCCACAGTCCCATGTAAGTATGCGGCCATCCTATTGCCACGTGCGTTTCTTTATCACTTTTGCTGTATTCGGTTTTCGGCCACAAAGACTGTCAGCAACGCTCACCGCGAACCGCGCCTCATTGTTCGAGAAGCTTCGCGATCATTGTGGATCGTTTTGTTAAGATTGCGCGCAAGACGCGCACACTCTAGCTTATTCTAGAATTTGCACGACAGCCAGCGATAACGCTGGAATATTCGACGGCACATGTTTAAATGCCGACGCGCTTCACCGCTTGTCAGTTGATCGAAGGTCGACGCTCTGTTCGCCGCTATCAGTGCATACAGTGTGTATTGCTGTAAATTACCTTTCCGTTTCTCGGCCACAAGTTCGGCCAAATAAAGACTTTCTTCTCGGACATGTCGCCTGCGGTCTTCGTCCACGTCACGACCCCGTGACACTATATTACTCCAAGGGACTCCGGCGTACCTACTCCCTCTCCCACTAGAAGCTCACAAAGGAGGAAGCTGTCAGCTTGCACTTGATCTACACCGAAACCTAAGCAAACTTACATTTACACAATAAAATGCACCCAACAGAATACCCTGCGCGCTGCCCATGGGGCTCTGAGAAACAATACCATGCGCGCTGCGTGGACATGCGGGCGATCCGGAGCGTGCCCCCATTCACCAAGGCAGTATGGAGCGGCGGGAGTAGTTGCTGGCCAGCTATAGCCTTGAAGATTGGATCAGCTTGATCGACACGGCATTCAGAGCGCCAAGTGCCCATGTGGCGTCCTGAACTGAGGGCAGCCAGCACTGCTAGATGGGACTTGCGGAACAAGCTGGCCCCACACCACAAACCCCTTTCTGCCAATAAATAATTTTTTTCTTGATTTTCCTTGTGCGGCGTAAAATTTTGCGTGTCCGATTTCTTAGCCAACTAGCCAATCACCACACACTGAAAGCGAACTCTTGACGATGCCTCCAGCTGAGAGTACGGTCCCTGACGATGTTCGTTATTTAAAACACAGTTTACAGTGAGTTTTGGTTAACTATGATTTGATATGAGATATTGAATGCGGCATTTATGCGAAATTGGGTCTACCTTCTAATAGTTCCATTCACTTTCAAAGAGAAGAATTTGTAAATTTTTTCACACTGTGAATCGACGTTTCCTTGCACCACATTTTTGTCTACTTCAGAAAGATCATTGCTATATGGGGGAGGGGGATGAAGTTGGGCTACCTTCTAATAGTTCCCTTCACTTTCAAATAAAAGAATTTGTCATTTTGTTTGCAAAAACGCATTTCACAGTTCACTGGCAACTTCACCGCTCGTTTGCAGGCAGCCATCTTTGTTAAGGGAGGAGGGGTAAGAGGCTCTGGTTGACGTGGAACACACGACCGTGATAGCATTCGCCGTGACGTTATTGAGTCCGCTCAAAATCATCTGTCACTAGAGTTACTGTAGCAGTGGTGCGCGTCTGTCTTCCAAACGCCGCTAGCAATGGTATCCTGCGGAGAGGCTCGTGCTCGGGCCAATTTTTGTATTTCCCTTTACCGCGCATGCAGCAAACTCGATTGACGCTAGTCATCGCCAATGAAGTTCATCGCCGGTCGGGGCACGACAATTCTGTCAATCAACGACAAGCTCGGAATGTCACCCGCAAAAGCGGAGCGTGTCTTCGCCGCATGCCTGTGGTTGCTGTGTGGGCCTGCGCGCAACCGTGCTAGCTAGACCCAGCACATACAGTAACTGTAGCTACGACGTAACCGAACCCTCAGGGGGTGTACTGGGTGCTGCTACAGCTGCTAACTGAGGGCAAGATTACGTATGCGTCCTCACAACTCGAGTGTCAGAGTAAAGCAATGTCCTCTATTGGGAGCATTCCCCTCGCGTCCGCGTGAGTCATAATTTTTCTCCGACACTGCTTCTACTGTGCTGCTAGAGATATGCAGACCAAGATTATATGAAGCTGCCTTTCCGCGTCGTGGCTGTGTAAGAAGTGTAGCCGCCTCGAGAGTATCATTGCCTAGATCATACACCTAGAAAGAGTTGCCCAGTTGTATATTTTCCTGCGAAGCTTGCCCTTTGTTATTGCACGGTAAATCGACCTCACTGAAACGATTCTTGAAATTCCTTCGCTACACGTGGCAATGACGCACGGTTCCCGGCTTTGCGCGCACTAGACATTGGAAACTGAGCGTTGCCCTTTTCCCTGCTGCAATTTCTTCACTGCACAGCAGAAATAATCTTCCTTCGTTCACTCGTTCCTTTAGCCAGTGTCGTCGTAGACGTTGAAGCAATCGTCAACCATTTATCGAACCATCCTTCGTCAAACATTTTCATCTATAGTTCTGAAGACGTTTAGGCCTTGTCAAAACTACAGATACGTATTTTTTGCGTGCATGCGTCTACTTCAAACGTCACTGACTTTATGCAAACTGCGAAAACATGCATATTTAATCAACAATGAATCAACTATTGTTAGCCCGATGCGAAGCACATGCAACAGAACAACATGTAATAATATCCAGCATACCAAGGCGCAGGTGCATTGAAGGCGATGTAGTTGCCCACAAAATGACCAGTTCCCCGATGATGAAACCGAGGAACCCCTCTATATTTCTTGCGGCCATTGATCTTATACCATTAATGCGTAGGAAGGTGAGGGACAACTGGCAGAGCTTGTGGGATTCTAGGCCCTATAAAAGCTCCACCCAAATTAACCTCAGATAGGAAAATGGCGTCCGAGTAAATTGCGACGCACTCAGGTCACTCTATTGACTTAGAAAAGGTCATACGCACAAAACGCACACTTCCCTGCTCCTTCGCAATGAACCGCCCGTCTGGGCTGAACGCGGTGCGACTAATGGTCTTCCACAAATTACTGAAATACCGCATGCTCTACACACTAAGGAAAAAGCTCTTTTTTTCTAGCATATAGACCAAGAATACCACTACACGCAGCGTTATTTCTAGGCTCAGATCCTTCATTCAGCACAAGTTCTGTTTAACATTTTAAGTTAAACCCAAACACTGCATGTCATAGCCCAAATTGGGATCCTAGCGCATCCTCTCAGGAGAGACTGCTGCTACAGCCGCTGTATGAGGCACATGTCTTCCGGATCTGGTGCTCAAGGGCCTTGCCTAAGCATTATTCCGCGTACAAGCAACGTCATGTTTACTTCACATTTCTTGCTACGTTGTTTTATTCTATTTTAATCTCCTATTCCACCCAAATTTAGCCCCTCCCAAAGCGCGCTACATGCATCGTGTTCTGTATGTATCTGTTTTACGCATATTTACAGCCATGCTATCATAAAGACATAGTAATACATGCCTCATCGACATTCCAACATAAATTTACATGGCGCGCCTAGTCTATTTTTGGCCCTTGTGCCAAAAAACAGCAATACCTCCTCATCATCACAAAAGAATGTCTTTATTGCAATACTGACGAGATAAGCAGACGCCTGCACACTACTCAGAGAATCAAACCTCGTGCAGTACGGTGCCAAGAACAAGAGGGCAGGAAATAAAAGTAAAAACAAGAAATTATATGGCAGCGATATTTACAGGTGAGCCAATTGCCATAGTGGTCAGAAAGGCTGGGTTCTGGACTTATTGTCTTGAAAGCAGAAATTGAGAAATAATACGCCGAACGTACTTTAGGAGCTACATAAGTGATGCGTGGGCGTTGACTATAATGTAAGTTGAGGCCATTCCTAGAGCGTTCTTTTCGATCGGCGTCGGCATGACGTCTTTCATCTTTCGAGAGTTCATTAGCCTCAAGAACAACGCCATGAAAAGCGCATCCGCCATCGCCGAAATATGTGCATGGCATGATCTTTTGGCTAAGTTGCCAGGCCTGTACAATCAGCCATGTTGGTTTTACACATCCTCCTAGAGAGGCCCCTTATTTCAACACCACGAAATATTTCAAAGAAGGATTCCTAGAAAGCGTTCTACTTATAATTTTATTTTTCACCACCAGTACAATGCACTCGTGGTTTAAATATATGCTAATTCTCCATGCGTGGATCTGTAACCAAGTGCTTCGCCTGTGCACTCCCTCAGTGCACTCGTCTTCGAAGTGGGATACGAGGGTGGATGATAAATCGTTTGATGGGTTGATGATAAATTGTTTCATTGTGAGAAAAATTGAAACGGGTATGAGAGTAAGGGTTCTCGCATCCTTATTCCGAGATTTCATTAGCTGAAGCCCTGGCTCCCTGGCTCGTGGAAAGGCTCGTGGAAAGGCTGAAGCCCTGGCTCGTGGAGCCAGGGAGCTCGTGGAAAGAGCTCCCTGGCTCTTTCCACGAGGTCTTGCTGGTCAAGGGGGTCCAAATGAACAAGGTTGCCTCTCATCCTTCCGACGTTGGAGGCTGTGTGGCGCCTAAGGCCCTATTATTCTTTCGGGCCCATACTGCATACGCACATACGGTATCTGATTTTTTCCTGCAGAAATTGCATTCGGCTGAAAAGTATTGTGAATATATCATGTAGCATGCCTTGATTACTGAATGGCGTAATTCAACCTTGAGGTAACTTCCATTTTGAGCTGCAGCAGCACACTGTGCTTGAAAGGTGCTGCCTAAAGCCAAATATGGTTTGGGGTATAATAATCGTTTTCCTACAGGTACTTTCCTAGCCTACTATATGCTGCTTTTCCATTGGCTTACCAGCCTATCAATTGAGCGAAATTGAACAGTTTCATAATATTAAATTTCAACACCACCAAGACAGTCTTTTTTTAAACCTACACGCCTAAGTACCACCAACAGAAACAAGAAGCACAAGAAAAGAGCGTTTCCTTTTCCGCTGGTGGTGCCAAGGCTTCCAGTTTCTTTCTCGAAATTATGCACCAACTAGCCTAGCAACAATTCCTGCTAAATTTTTGTACATTCGTTCCCTTATATTAAGGCGAAATCCTTTAATGTATTATACTCGCGGCGTCCGACCATCCGCCCCTCCGTGCCGAGGAACGGTGCCAGCTGTGGCCCTTCCCCCTACACTCTCTCAGCAATCACGTGATGGCACAGCGTAGTCCGTGTCAAAACTACTGATCCGTATTTTTTTCGTGCATGCGTCTACTTCAAGCGTCAGTGACATTATGCTAATTGCGAAAACATGCATATTTAATCAAGCACTATTATTTTCTCTGCGTTCGCAAAGGCGACGTCGCCGGGTTGAAGTACGCCAAAACCGTGGTGGCTTCGCACTGACAAGTCCTTCCCGCTTTTAGAAATTGGTTTTACACTCAGTTGACCGCAGAGATTTCTGGTTTTAAGCAAATGAAGCCCTGCCGCGAAGACTTTCCGTTATACTGCATGCAGCTGTTGAAAGCAGTTTCTTTAGACGTTCGAAAGCGCTGCTGAAAATTTCTGAAAATATCCTCCTGCCTGATGGGAGGCTCTCACACTATATCAATATAGATGGTTCCCGTTGTAATCTAGGTGATAACAAGATAATTGCAACAGCATTCTTTTTTTTTTCATTGCGAAATAAGCACACGGGTGGTTCCGCCTAAATTTCGTCCCAAGTAAAATAGCGCACGGCAACTCTGTTTTAACACTGCCGTGTCATTCCTTTGTTTTTTTCAGGGGACAGTTTGAGTACCGAGGTATCAGACTTCATTTGATAGAAGTACTTTGCTGTAGCGGGAACACGACCGTACAATAAAAGGACATCTTAACCACAACTAAAGCTTACTGCATAACCGATGAACTACAGTGCCACAGTTATACACCTAACAACAACGCGAATGTGCATGGCCTAGAGCCTCGTGTTTATTCACCAACGAGTCGCTAAAACGCTGCATTCACACACTATTTAATGCTCCTCATGTTTGGGACTATGTCAAGCGCACTTTAGGATGCGCTTGAACCAGAAAGTGGCACCAACACTGAAATGATTCTGGCGAACGAAGGGTACGGCACCAATACACAGCCCTCTCGAAAGTCGCACTCACTGATCTTATCGCAGTGCGCATGCAGCCGAGCAAGCCCATGTGCTTCTGCACACCGTGTCAGGTATACGTACGAGCAGTTAAACTCGCGCTAACATAACAGAAGAAACCGCCCTTTGAGAACGTGCGGGACGTATGCGCACATGCAAACACGACGTGGCTAGCAGACGACGCAGGGAGCAATCCACACTAGGCGCGCTTCAGTCAGTAGCCGCCAGGCGGCGACTCCGCTCGATCTCGCGGCCAATACTACTGCGAATGCTTGCAGCTGTTCGTGTTTCATTTGACGCCGATAGTACAATTTGTTAAAAATAACGGGGGGGGGGGGGTTACGCACCAAAATCACGACATGAATATGAGGCACGCCCCATTGGACGGCTCCGGAAATTTTGACCACCTAGATTTCTTTACCGTGCCCCTAAATCTAAGTATACAAACCTGTAGCATTTTTGCCTCCATCAAAATGCGGCCATTGCGGATGTGATTCGATCCAGCGAGTTGCGGGTCAGCAGTCAAGCGCCATAACCATCATAACCACTAGTCCAACACGGCCGGTTTTTGTGCATTTTGAGCACGCTCTAATGGGTTTAAAGTCAAGAAAAGGGTGTTCCACACATTGATGCATAAAGTTTGACGACACACTTGTTTACGGCATGCATGTTACGACACATTGTTTCAAAGCCTGACGACACACTTGTTAAAGTGTATCTGTGTAATGCATTTTTGGGGAGAAGCTCCTTATAGCATCACCTGGTCGGTCGTCGCTCCATCCCGCGTTCCCCCGCCGTCGCGTCTCCCGTATCATTCAATACATGGCGCTGTCCCATAGAGATGCATGGAAACTGCAGTTGGGTGACGATATACTAGATGGCGCTGTCCCATAGAGATGTGTGCAATATGTGTGCAAAAAAAGAAAACAAAGGAAAAATGAAAAAGAGAAAAGAAAAAAAAAAAGCAGCGGCACTCTGCACGCTAGATGGCGTGCAGCAATCAAAGCGGCGTATCGCTTTGATTACTGCTGGGCGAAACCACAGAACATTTCACGGTGTAACCATGATTACTTCAGGAGCTTCGCCCAAGCTCTTCATCATTCACCCGTGGATATGCTGTAATTTTTTTTTCATATATAAGCTTTATAGTAATCAGAGGCCTCACTGTAGCTTATTAAACAAGATGGGACACAAAAATAATTGTTTAAGGTATCAATTAGCCATCTCGTATAAAGACGACGGAAGTTATTTATTCAACAAAGAAAGTAATACCACACATCCCAACAAGAGGAAGTCGCAGAGAAATCATTACCAGTTCTAGATATTCCATAACCTGGCCGCCGCCGCGGCGGCTGCATTTTCGATGAAGGCGAAAATGTCTGAGGCCCGTGTACTTAGATTTAGGTGCACGTCAAAGAACCCCAGGTGGTCGAAATTTCCGGAGCCCTCCACTACGGCGTCTCTCATAATCATATCGTGGTTTTGGGACGTTAAACCCCAGATATTATTAACCTGGCCGCCGAAATTTCTGCATGTTAATGAATTCCGGACAGGAGCCTTTGGTTTTCATTTATAAACACAAAATATCGCAACAATGCCTTCATGCAAAATATCCTGCTCTTCATTTTCTTTTTTTGCCGGTAGATCGTGTTCCTATGGTTCAGATACATTGACGCTCTTCAAAGAAGGGTGTTTATCCCAGGGGTTTAGACACTTCCCTTCGTATCGATTAGCCATAGGAAATGTATTTTGTTTCATAGTTCTTTTTTTGTAGCGATTCCTCTTAGGTGGCAAGGCTCAAGCAGATGGACGTCAGACATCCATCCGCTATGGGACGCTGATGAGCGCTCGAAAAAATAAATTCGCCATGTCGATGAATACCAAAGCATTGTCCCGCCCTGTGGCCGTGTTTCATCGCGCCGCATGCATGGATATAGGAGCCGCAGGGCGTCCACACCACGGTTTTAGAAGTATTATAGGTGGACCGACGGCGCCTCCGGAAGCGGCGAACTTCTGTCCGCGGTTTGTGGCGTCTGGTTCACAGGGCCCTAGATAGCGCTACACTACTGGTGGCTCAAGAGCGGTATCAGGCCTGGTCGCTTCGGAGCCGCGACCGCCCCTCGAAATGAATAAAAAACTGTGCGTTCGCGCTATAACGAGCGCAAAAATAAATAAATAAATATTAGCTTCGAATAAATCGAAATTTGGACGATATCAGCCGCTACCTGTTGAATATGTTGAATTTGCCACCGCGAAGGTTGGTGGTGGCAAATTCAACATATGCTTTCCTCATTCGGACAATTAAAGATATGACAGTGACGTCACGCTAAAATATGACAAAAATTAGTTCTATTTGTACAAGTATAGTTTAGATAGTTAGAAAAAATACCGCATTGGCCGTAGTATTACAACAGAAAATGCACACTGTCTTTGCTGTCGCGAACATTCGAAGTAATTTGCGGTCGTTGATCGCGGATAAAAAAAATGTGTCACGAGTACGACTTTTTAGCTGGTCGTGCATAAAATACTGAATTTTAGCGAATGCCAGCAGCTAAGTTTGAGGCACCGACGAAGGATATGAAAAAGCATCCTGGTTTGGCACTGCGAGAAGGGGAGACATTATGAATGGTCGATATATGTTTCCGATTCTTCTCTGTTGCCAACTGAGGAATATATTTCACTGTTTATGTTTCGCATAGTCACCCGAAGAGAGCGTTACTACTTCGTCTTTCAAGGAAGACGTCGATCGCGGTGTGCGGAGTCTTTACGAGCGTAGCCAGTCAACCGCCATGGTACACCGGTTACGGTACTCGGCTGCTGACCGAAGTTCCCTAGTTCGATCCCAGCCGCGGCGGTCGCATTTTGATGGAGGCGGCATGCTAGAGACCACTGTATTCTACGATGTCAGTGCATGTTAAATAACACCACATTGCCGAAATTTGTGGAGCTCTGCTACGGCGTGCCTCATAATCATAACGTGGTTTCAGCACGTAAAACCCCAGATATTCTCATTGTTAACAAGCGTAGCTTTCGCACGGAGACAGAAAGACTGCACACGCACGTAGGTGTTAAAAAAACGGGCCAACTCACGGCGTGGATGAACTCTAGACGATGAACTCAAAACGAACTCAATACTTCGTCGGCACGGCGTCATTAACCAGAGCCGCCTTTCGTGATGTGCTCACAAGAACGTGCCCTTTGTACACTGCTTCCCACGTCTTCGTTATGTACCTCGGCTCGAAGTGCTTCTCGCACACGTAATCAGTCGACTGCAGCACGCGGTCCTTGCGCGGAATCGCATGGCGCCAAACCTTCAGGCGTTCCGCATCTCGGTGTGCAGCAAAAATCGACACTTTTTCAGTGCATGTCTTGTACCCAGAGTTGCAACGCGGCACAAAACACTTTTTGCCCATTTCGCGGCTTTCTCACTCGAATAGCATGACCTGCCATCGCACAAAAAGAATTAAACGAGGAAGCAATGTGGCGACAACTGCTTCGTCACCGTGGCTTTGTCGGAAGAGAGGCCGGCGCGCGCCGCTGTGAGCCTCTTGACTGCTCCTGCCATCTCGCGGCGTCACGGCGCGGAGGAACCGAAGTTGGACGCAGCGAGCGCATGGCGCCGGTGCTGCGTCGGTCCACCTGTCCACACTTCGGCTTTCCTTGCGGTACGGTTTAGTGCTCACCGAGAAGCGATGCCACGGGCTAGCGATTGGGAAAGCGATACGAATAGGGTCCGATAACGCTAATAGCGTTCTACTCTTGAAAGCAAAACTCGAGCGTCCTCCAATTTTTTTTTCAACGGCGTTCTTGCTACCGGTATACAAAATTCACTTATTGCAGTGTCATCGCTTGGTCCTGGCATATTTGAAATAGATAAAATGTACTATGGCGGAAGTTATGAAATGCCATTGGGACGCCAAATATGCCAGCAGAGTGTTGGTTTATGCCTTACAGTGTTGAATCAAGCTGTCAAAACCCGAACGTGAGGCAGAAATTGACGATGCGTCTGGCATTGCATTCGCATGCTCATAATAAAAAATGTGGACAGCGTGACTTAAGTGAAGTTCTCCGAGAAGCAAAGAAGGAACATTCGGGTTGAATCAGACACTGATTTGAAAGTGAAAGATAGCGTCAAATGACCAATCAGCCACTTCGAGACGGTGTCACGCGCTAATAAAAGTCGGAAGTGCTGTTACAACACTACATAAACAGCTTTTCTAACGTTGCACACATCTCTGTTACAGTGGACAAGAGTATGTACTGATTGCCTACGTCCTCACAAGCATACTATGTCGTGTGGTGGGTAAACAGCTTAATGTGAGTAAGCGTTCCCGGCTTATATTGAGCGCTGATTGTTTTTTGGTACGAGCTGGGTGCTGGCTGGGAAATTTTGCCCCTAAATATACTGAGACATATCAAAAACTTGGAGGACGCTTGAGCTTCGCCTTCAAGAGCAGAACGCGATAGCGTAATCGGGCCCTGTGCTCATCGCCTTCTAAATTGCTAGCCTCGCTACGGTTCTCGGTGCATGCCTCAACCATGCCGTAAGGAAACGAAGAATGTGCACATAACATTGGCCGTTTCAAAGTATCCTGGAATACCTACCGAATACCTAAAAAGCAAGTTTTCTCTACTTTTTAGGAGCGAAGCTCCGTAGGCCCGCACCCCGCCGTCGCCGTTGAAACTCGCTGCAACAGTGATGCGGCACCGGCGCAAAAAGACAATGAAAGGCTGCGCGCGGCGCAAAAAACAGGAAAAAAAAACAAGGTGCGCGGCGCAATAAACAGTTTCAAACCTACATAGTCGTTTGCGTCCCATTTCTAAGGAGCTTCGCTCATCGGTTGTATTCGTACACGGAATAAATGCTGACCTTTGTTGCCCGTTTTAAGTTTGTGATAGGTTGCTTCCACCCATATTTAGTAATGGAATGTGACGCGTGATGTCCATTTCGCCCCTAAATAGACATCAAGAGAAGCAATAAAAGCAAATAAAAAAGGGAAAAAGATATTACCCAGAATTAAACTCATATTAAGGAAATTAAAAAAAAAAAACAGACACACGAAGCGTGCGCGAGTACACCAGAAGAGTTTGACATCGTCTTCACTAAACTGAGTCCAATGATGGTGTTGACGCCATGTTTAGGTTGGACGGGGCAGCGCCCCAAAAGCCCGACATGATTGTAAGGCACACCGCTGTGGGCGACCCCAGATCAAATTCGGCCAAGCACGTGTGGTTCACTAAGACGCGCGTCAGTGTAAGCACAAGATAATTATACAGTTCGCTCCCTTGTAAATGTGGCTGCCATGGTAGAGAGTTCAAACCGTGCCCTCAAGCTCAGCAGCGCAACGCCACAACCCCAATAACACCACTGCTGGTGGGTGTCCTCTTAGGCATAAACTTTCGAATCACTTCAGCAAGAGTAGAAACATGGACAGCAGAAGAAGAGAACACAGGACGTGCGCGGACTCACAATTTTATTGAGGGTAAGAGAACGTATATATAGTGAACATAAGTGACCACAGGACATTCAATGTCACATAAGCCGGGAGCTCTTCGAAGCTTACGTGACAAAGAAAACACGGGCATGTGTTAGGTATCCGTCCGTTCTAAGTGATGACCATGAACCGCAATATCCACACGCAAGATCGTAATGGAAGCGTTCATATGGCTTTGCTCAATAATATTTTATTGCGAGTGTACGCCTGTCCTGTGTTCTCCTCTTCCGTTGGCCGTATTTCTAGCGCAGTGACAAAAACTCTTTCAAGATGAGGTTTCCCCAACTGGAAACTCTGCGCGCTACGGGAGCGTTGCGGGTACAACATTGAATGGAGTGAGCTTTGATGCTTCTCACGTAGAGAATCCGTACTATGAGCAATGCGTAGCTATTGCGCGAGAGAGAAATGGAAGTAGAGAGGGTAGGGGAGAGAGTAGAATCGGACAAGAGGAAAGGCGGGAAGCTCAACCACGCGAGCGTCCTCTTTACTACCCTACACTTGGGTGAGATAATAGGCACTAGAGAGAGAAACAGATGAGTAAGGCGACCACTGCACGCGTACATGTGTACAACTGGTCACTGAGGCCGGTGTTCATCGGACAAACGCGACTACAGCGCTCTGGTATCCGACTGGGAAGTCGTGACCTTTCCGATTTCAGTGCGATAAGAGGATCGTGGGCGAGCCATATTGATTACTGAAGAACTGAAAGCACCGAATTCATTGAATCCAGCACTTGTAAAGGTGTTCCGGCTGTCGCAGTTTTCAGCTTACAGAAATACATATGTATGGTATTATTCATAAGAGGCCGCAGCATCGTTGCAATGTCCCGCATCTTTTTCAGGCAATTTGTCGGAAACGAGCGCCGAGTTCGACTCTTTCAAGGCCTGCTGCCTTGTACTCGCCGCGGCTTCGGCTGCTGCATTGGCTGTGGCTCTTCTTGCAGTTTGGCATTAGGATTCCTACAGCATTGGAACTTATCAGGTTTGTACGGGGTATTATAACGGGCGGGTTATATAGTCCTGTAATTACTCCGACACCCGACCGCCATTTATTGAATTTTTGTAGGGTTACGTACATGGAGCATATGTGTATGCACTCTATATACTGCGTATGTAATCATCGATGCATATACAGTATATAGAGCGAAATATACTAATTATAATAAGAAATCTGAGCGATAGGCCTTAATCAATGTGCCGAGATGCTATTCAGCGTCAGGAAAGGTTGGTTGGATAAATTACAGGGTTTAACGACCTAAAGAGACTGAGGCTTTCAAGGCGTCGTATAGTGGAAGGCTACACATGACTTCGACCGTCTGGGGTTCTAATGTGTGCTGACTTTGCAGAGTACAAGGGCCTCTAGCATTTCGACCACAGGATCGAACCGACGCAGGATCGAACCCCCGTCTTTCTGGTCATAAGCTGTGCACCGTAACTACTGAACCACGGTGGGGGTCTTTCAGGAAAGAATACAAAGAAAATGGGAGTAAAAATAGGCACTGTAAAGCTGAGGATATGTCAAGTGGTACTTTGCCACGTGCAACATTCGCGTCAAGAAAGTGTGAGTCATTTGCGTCAAGGAGGTATGCTACAGTATGCGCCAGCGTTTCGTTCTTTTTTTTTTGCCTGTTTTCGCAATAGCTGAGAGGCAGTCACCAGAGAAATGACGTTAAAATATTCTTTCACGGAACCAGAATAGGTGCTCTGGGATGCAGTATACATATAAATGTCGAAATTGCTGTCGCAGCCCACCGGACCAGTTGGATGAACATCTGTTAACGGCGGGATTGTACTTCTAGGAACGCTGTAGACAGTATAGTATTGCCGGTCTGACGTCTTTCAGAACATAGGGTGACGTCTCTTCAAGTGACGACTGTGCCGCATTTCTTCGAATTGGGAAATACATTCCTTTATGGTGACACTATACAGAATTGGGGCCTTTCACACTGTTTTATGTGGAACAGTGCACCTCGAAGTCATTACCCCTGGGCGCTCACAGAGTCGATTACCGCGTTTAACCTTTCGCAAGTGCAGGTCGTTGTGATAAAGGCTCGACGACTGGTGGCCCAATGACGTTGCGATGTTTGTTCGGTACAGTTGGAACACTGGATTGTCGAACCTGGAGCTTAGGGCCTGACCGTATGATGCGTTAGATCACTGATCGTGAGTTCACTGATCGCCGCTCAACGCCCGTTCCTGCGTTTCGCGGCGTCGCCGTTGGCGTTGCAGGCATCGGCGTAACCGATAGAGCGAACGAGGACGAAAGAGAGTGAACGCTGACGGAGTCTCTGTCGATATCACGAGCAACGAGCCACTGAACCTCGCTTTCTTCCTCCATCACGCGCGCTGACCCCTCCGTCGGAGCTGGCACGCCCACTGCGGCTGGCTTCGCTTGTCCTAACGGGGCTACACGGCGTTTCGCTTGGTTCCCGACGCCTGCAATGCACAGCGTGGTGTACATAGCACTCGAGCGCTGGCAGTTTCTTTGGCACTGTATAAGGAATGTTACATTGCTACAACTGCGGATAGCCAAAATTTCGAACAGAGTTGGTGTTGTGCCAACACGAAGCTGCGCTCAGAATTCGCATTTAGAAGTGTTGTAATCGCCGGTTAATATTAAACATTTTTTTGTTCTATTCTGTGCGTCCACTGATACATAATAAAAGCTCTTCCCGCTCCCGCTGTTATGGAGGCATAAGCAATGAAACATGCCAGGAAAGCTTGAGACACTGAATGGGTGATAACGAGTGCCACTTCACTGGTGCGTTTTGCCCTTAGTGACAGAAAGCGTGAAAGAGAACTGGCGCGATGGGCCAGCGAATAACGTTTTCATGCACTCCTGAAACATTATTCTTCAAAGAATGAACTGAGCCGTCCCTTTCCTTCATAATGCTTTTTGCCGGCCTCCTGATACATGTTTCAAACATTATCTGTGTTAAACCTGTATTGAAGGTGAAGTTTCCCAATGTAAAAGCTGTTTCTCTATGTAGGGTGGGAAACGCTGGAAATACGGAGGAAAAAGCTAAGATTAAAAATGTTTCATAACATATTTCATACAAGAACATGTATACAAGAACAAGAGCGTATGCTTCTTTTGCGGTTGGAGGTGCGAGATGCGTTTGAAGCCATGAGCGAGTGCGGCGTCGCTTTCAGTTCTCGAAACGAACAGCGCGAACGAAATGAACGGGCCTGCCACTGGGCTGTGGTCTTACGCGCAGGGACTTCTTAGTTCAAAAGCGCTACCAGCTCTTGCCAGGTGTCGTCCCGGTCCTCACTCGTGAACGACGGCCCCAGCGGGCGCGACGGCGTAGCTATCTGTGGGTGCTGTTTTATAAAAGCCAGCATAAACTCCCTTTGACGATCCGACACCCGGGAGCCAAGCCAGACATTCCGGTGGGACGACATTTTGAAAAACTGCGCCAACCGCTACTTTTCTTTTTTTTTTTTCGCGTGCGCGACTTAACATAGCAAGCACGTTAGAAAAACTAACACCAATAAATATCAGCACTCAAAGCTATTGCTGTTTCAGAAACTGCTTGAGCTTGAAAAGAAAAATAATATCTTTTCGTATAACAACTGTATTTATTAGAAGGCGAGAAACACTTCGTTTTGAAATATTCGGTCCCTTTGCCGAGGACAAACGATGCGCGTCTACTTCCGGAAAGCTCGCCGCTCACCGCTCACCGCTTGACGATTGGCTGTCCTCTTCCTCTCGGCGGAAGAGAGCTGCGGGCCGCCCACTTTTGTGACGTAACACCGCCAGAATGAACGCGGAACGAACAGAGGTCTCCGATCCCCCCCCCCCCTAAAGGTTATTTCATCACGTGGCTACGATGTCTCGCATTTAATTTCACCGCTCTCATGACGTACCACTCACAGCCATGAAGCAGTCACCCCTGGTGGCATTTGCGGCGAGAAATGTTAGTATTTACTTGTTTGGGGAGACACTGTTTCTACCGATTCGTTACTGCAGAAAAATCTTCACACGTGTAATGTAAGTATAGCAGTAACCTGTCCATTTATTTATCTGTAATATTCGAGAGAAGCCAAACGAGCTGCAGCAGAGTGCTGCGTGTGCGCGCTTGCTGCCTTCGAGAGTGGAAATTTCCATGCTGCAGGTGGAACGGAAGGTCTTTCCGAAAGAGTACAAACGCCCACGAACACGCCCGTGGGAGGCGCGATGAACAGTTGGCGAAAAGAGAGCGCGACAATCACGCTGACGTCGTTGCGCTGTTGAAATGTTGACTGAGTGGCGGCGCTGACGCGTTCGCACGCGGTGTTTCTTTGAAAACTGCCGTAAATGCCGCACATCCGTTTGTGACGCCATGCTCGTTCTTGTAGCCGTTTTTATCAACGCTGCTATCGCGCTCTCCGCGCTGCCTTCCTGTTATGACCGCCGTAGAGCGAGCTCGGAGCAAACTCGCGCGCCCGAGAAGCTCAATAATAATAATATCTGGGGTTTAACGTCCCAAAACCACGACATGATTATGAGAGACGCCGTAGTGGAGGGCTCCGGAAATTTCGACCGCCTGGGGTTCTTTAACGTGCACCCCCGAGAAGCTCGGGCCATTCTGCATAGCACCCCAGAACTCGAAGGCGCTCCAAAAATGCGTTCATGATTTCTTTATGTTTTGAGGTCATTACATAAACTCCGGTTGTTTTAGTTCCGAAAGTGTCTCTTAAATTAAGTTATACGAGTTTTGTGCTACTTTATATAGCCTGAATTTATGATGTGCCTTAACAGACCTTGTCATATGCTTTGTACCATCCTGCTAGAACCCATATCACTGGCGTTAGCAGTATTGTAAATAAGTGAAAAAAAAATACAATAAAGCCCAAGGCAAAAAAAAAAAAAACAAAAACAAATAGGCATGAGTGCGTAGATAGGACAGGAGCTGCAACAAATGCTTGAAGCTGGGACTATAGGACTCTGGACCTTCACTTTTCGGTGGCCTTTGACTACAGCCCGTAAACTTCATTGCACTTTGACGATTTTGAACAATATCGGGCAACTCATCATCCAAGCACGGTTACTAATTCTGTCCTTTTTTAACGCTGTCCTTTAGAATGCCGTTAACAACACTGCGGCATTACAATTGGTGAAGCATTACTGAACGCAAGAAAAAAAAACGCTACACACAAGGAAGATACGCAAGGGATATACTTGTGTGTGGCGTTTTGTTCTTGCACTCAGATTTTTTTTCACCCGTATCCACCAACTAGGCCCTCAAACAACCCTATTAAGCTTTATAATTGTTCTTGCGAGTCGGTTCTTGTCCGAAGAATGCAAGCAACACACGTCGTTGTTGACATTGTTTGACAAATGTGAACAGAATAAATAACCATATGCTGGGCGTGTTGGTATTCTGTCTAAGAAAACATCCTCTGCCGCACTAAATATCTTTACAAGTGAACACAATATTAATGAGAACTAACAGACAATAATGCCAAGGAAAGTATAGAGGACGTTATTAGTAGTAAATGTAATGTAAATGTGAAGAAAGAAAAGTGGACGAAAAGATAGCTTGCCGCGGGCAGGGACCGAACCTGCCACTTTCAAATAACGCGTCCGATGCTCTACCAACTGAGCTACCGCGGCGGCCATCCCCCCGTCCACTTTATGGGGTATATATGTGTATTTGAACGTGGGAGCGTCAGTCAGCGCCGCGATTAGCCATGACGGCGAGTGTGGAACACTCTTCTTTTGCCTATTGGCGTCACGTAGCACGGCAACTAATATTATTACGAGCTGACAGCTGACCAATAATCCCTCGCATACTCCCTGAAAACCTGAAGTCTGCCGGAACGAGACCCTTGCTATGAATGAAGGAAAGAAGTGGAAATCTTAAGGGCTCGTTTTTCTTTGTTATACACAATATTAATGAGAACTAACAGACAATAATGCCAAGGAAAGTATAGGGGACGTTATTAGTAGTAAATGTAATGTAAATGTGAAGAAAGAAAAGTGGACGAAAAGATAGCTTGCCGCTGGCAGGGGCCGAACCTGCGACCTTCGAACAGCGCGTCCGATGCTCTACCAACTGAGCTACCGCGGCGGCCATCCCCCCGTCCACTTTATGGGGTATATATGTGTATCTAAACGTGGGAGCGTCAGTCAGCGCCGCCAGTAGCCATGACGGCGAGTGTGGAACACTCTTTTTCTGCCTGTTGGCGTCACGTAGCACGTGAACTTATTACGAGCTGGCAGCTGACCAATAAACCCTCGCATACTTAAGATTTCCACTTGTTTCCTTCATTCATAGCGAGGGTCTCGTTCTGGCAGACTTGATGCTTTCATGTAGTATGCGAGGGATTATTGATCAGCTGCCAGCTCGTAATAAGTTCACGTGCTACGTGACGCCAACAGGCAGAAAAAGAGTTTTCCACACTCGCCGTCATGGCTACTGGCGGCGCTGACTGACGCTCCCACGTTTAAATACACATATATACCCCATAAAGTGGACGGGGGGATGGCCGCCGCAGTAGCTCAGTTGGTAGAGCATCGGACGCGTTATTCGAAGGTCGCAGGTGTCTGCCGCGGTGGTATAGCGGTTACGGTGCTCGGCTGCTCACCCGAAGGTCGCGGGTTCGATCCCGGCCGCGGCGGTCGCATTTCGACGGAGGCGAAATGGTAGAGGCCCGTGTATTTAGATTTAGGTGCACGTTAAAGAACACCAGATGGTCGAAATTTCCGGAGCCCTCCACTACGGCGTCTCTCATAATCATATCGTGGTTTTGGGACGTAAAACCCCAGATATTATTATTATCGAAGGTCGCAGGTTCGGTCCCTGCCCGCGGCAAGCTATCTTTTCGTCCACTTTTCTTTCTTCACATTTACATTACATTTACTACTAATACCGTCCCCTATACTTTCCTTGGCATTATTGTCTGTTAGTTCTCATTAATATTGTGTATAACAAAGAAAAACGAGCCCTTAAGAGTTCCACTTCTTTACAAGTGAACGCCATGTCAAATCGGTTTGAGAAGCTGGGGTACTAAGTTTGAGCGCTGCATGCTAAAGAATTCACGAGTCTTCGGTTCTTGTTGGCTGCGATACTCGGTTCTTTGTCCAGTTCTTGGAAACTATAGTTTCGGCTGCAATCTTAACTATCATTCACAGGCAAATAAAACTTCAGTTATAACGCAATGAGTCTGATGCGATGCCTGGAAAAATGTTCAAAATAATTAAAATTCAATATCTGGAAAAACTAACCTGGGGATTGAACGTAGTGTCATCGTGTTAGACTGCTGGGGCCAAATTCCCAAAACTTCTTCGCAAGTACGTTTTCCCATTGGTCAGCCGGCATTGCTAATGATATATGTCCCGCATCGTTATTGGCTAAAATATTCTGTTACGAATATTTTTAGCTGCTTAGCACAGCACCCAGAAAGCAATGGGTGCTTCGGCAAACGGCATGTAGAATCCTTTGAGCGTATACTAATAGTTCCGCGTTTTCGGAGCAGGAGCCGTAGCCTTGAGCAGCTGTGCCCAGCAGAACGTGTCGACTGTACGTCATCCACAGTGTACTAGAAAATTCAATGAGTAGAAATTTGTCTGCGGTGGCATTGCTGATACTTGGATAGCCGGGGCTTATTGAGCGCTTAAATTAGGAGCTTACGTAGCGAGAACGCGTAGATGCCACCGCAGCGTAATTTTTCCGGTGAATGACATACTTGAAAGGTCGTCCTTCAAACTTGTTCGAGATAGTAACATTAACACGTTAACTGCTTCGTGGGTCTCCGGTGGGTCACGGCCTGTGCTTCTCCTATGCTGCCGCGAGGTTATGAGTAATCACCTGCTAACGGATGCGATAAGTTAATCGCACTTGAACGCAGAGGTGCGCTTCGTGTTGCAAGAGGTTATAAATAGCCAGAAGAATACTTTTCTGGTGTTAGATGGCGTGACCCACCGGTGACCCACGCTTTGAAACTCTGCGTCATGTGCTGCCACCTAAGGAGGTTTGAGAATGAAATCAGCACACACAATTTTATTGCATTCGAAGTGGGACGGCGATGTTGTTATTAAGGAGCGGAGTGGCGTCCTATTTGTCGATTGTATTGAAGCACATATTTCACTCGAATAAGTATACATGGGTTCTTCCTGCTGCTCCCAAACATTCTAGCTCGAGTCATGCATCATCATGCTTTTACAGACGCAATAGAAAGCACAACACAGGGGCACCAAACGTGTGTTTGTGTTTTATGATGCCAGACACTTTAGATTTCAGCACAGCTTTACGCGAAAAAGGCAGAAAAATAGCTCTGTGTCTTTCAAACAAGCGTGCTAAACGTCAGCCACTAAGGTAGCAGCGCCATCTCTTTGAAGCGAGTGAAACAGGCACAGGCGCTTTGACCGACCGGTGGGTCACGGCGCACTTGGAATATATGACGAGTGGCCCACGGGTGGGTCACTCCGCATCTAAAACGAGACCTCAAGAAAGCGTTCCACAGCGAACGTGTTTTAATAGTACTTTATTTAGAGTACGCAGAATACAGAGTTCACTGTCGGGGAAGGTAAACAAGCCCGACAAGGGCCCTGTCCCTCCACAGTTCGTGACAGCGCATAAGCTTCCAGGTAAGCGCGCTAAAAAAATGAGGATCATCAGCGCTGCGCGTTCTGTCATCAAACTCTTGCTAAAACAGTCTAAGTATTCACTTTAGCGCATCAATAGTACGAACACGTGGTATAACCTTACCTTATGACGTTTGCAGTCCTCCTTAGACGTCTTCTAGAAAAAGAAAAAACAAAAACAAAATAGGAATTTGCGATAGTCCATAAATGAAACTTATGAACTCGGAAAAGGCACAGCTTTTGTAAATGGCAACATTTGTTTATTAGCCTGAGACCAGGGGAATCCTTTCGAGAACGGATTATCAGCACGTTTTGAGTGAAATGTCAAAGAGCGAAGCAGCCGCGCATTGTGGATTGCGTCAGCGAAATGAATACATGCTGAAATTTTTTTCCCTGAAACACCCACACGCATTTCGAGTAGGAACGTAATATGCAAAGCTACTTGACGCAAATGGGAGACTGAAAAACTGTCTTTGTTTGTGATAAGTATATATAACAGCCGCGTCGATTCGTTGAGCACTCACCTTTTGGAGAGCTGAAGACGACCGTCACGCCTACAAGAGAAGCCATGCGTGCTGTAGCACTGCTCGTCGTGTTTGGGCTCTTCGTCGACGTACACGGCGCCAGCTTGTACGACCTGATTAACGTGAGACATCCTTACTTCTAAAATTATTAGGGATGCTACGCTGGTAGTGGCGTGTTTATCCTGATCGTAGAAATACTGTGTTATTCTGGTACGCAATTGTTTGCTGTGCATAATGATTAAAGGGCGAAGTAACAGGCTACTGCATTTACCATTTACCTAGCAAAAAAAACGTTAAATATAACAAAATGAAAGTATAAAGCAAGAATAATTCTTGACTGAGGTGTCTGGTACTGGCACTTGCACGTCGGCATTCGTGTGCCCTGTTGTATTCATTGGTTTAACATCGCTCTTCGTCGTGCTGCCGAAGTGGATCTCTGAGGCCATGTAGAAAGAAGCCCGTGGTTGACATCTGCTCCACCAGATGCCGCGATGATCACAACTGCTCACAATCGTTTAAGTGAAATAGTTTTCATTAATTTTCCTGGCAGTTCGTCGGCCCTTATCTTAAGCAAAGGTATGCTCTGATATCATATGTATACCATGTCACTATTCACTTGAACCAGAACGATTCATTTCTATTTTTTAGAAAAGTATTTATGAATATTCCTAAAACCGGTAGTAAGTGCTTGACCGGATATGCTTGTAAAAAAAGAAGAATGTTACTCGACAGTTCTACGACTAAAGAGTATATTGAACTAATTATAAAGAACGCGAGGATGACAGAACGATGATTTCACTTGGTATTTTAGATCCATCCGTGCCGCTATCCGACTGGCTCTTCAGTATTTATGATTTACAGAGTGGCGCGTGATTTTTCATATGGATAGGAAGTTCGATCATGCAGCTCAGTTTGAGTCCTCCGTGCGCCAGGGAACGACCTTGAAAATGAAAGGGACCCATGTTGACCGGATTGTGAACACCGGCCTGTGAGGAGAAGGGTGGGGGCTACGGAACTTGCGTGAAGACACAATGACTACAGCAGAAACGGGAAAAAATGATAAAGCTTGACTTAACGTAAAATGGACTAAAAATATAGATTTCGGAAAGTTCAGAATGAGATAAATAATTGAGTACATACAAAAAGATCACACTCGACGTAAGAGATTTAAGAGGGTGAAGATTGATAAGATATTTACAGAGGTAGAACTGCCTAAGGTCTCAAGCGAAAAGTAGGAAAGGTAGAGAAGGCCGGGAGGTCAAACAGACGAGCGTCTGGTTCGCTACACTGGCATAGGAGAAGGACAATAAGGTACACAAAATAAGGCTTCAGGTTAATGACGCGATACGTACGCTATCATCTGCAAAAAAAAAAGGCATACGGAGGTTGCTATAGTGTTAGGCAAGTTGTTGATCCAAAGTAAGCAAAATGGAAAAAGTCACGAGTGCCTCATGCAAAAAAGAAAAGAAAAGCATGGCTGAAGTAACGGCAGCAAGCCATGTTAAACCCTGCCACTGGGTATTTTAAAAACCACAGCGTCTACTTTAGCCTACTGTTGCAACGACAATACTTGCTAAATGGGGTAACGCACGAAGGCTTTGCGACAATACGCGGTAAGTCTAGACGCAAGCAAAAATATATCCGTTTATGCTATGCCGGGGATGTCATTAATCACACTGCAGAATAACTCTGTGCAGAAGTAATTGGCAGGTGCCCCTGTTTGAAGAGTTCTCGAATAAATTGATAGGCCTGCGCTGAACACGCAGCACAGTCTCAGCGACAGCTGGAATAGCGCCCTTTCTAGAGCTTCTTGTAAGGTCTCTTCGGCAAACAAATACAAGCACACATGCAAGGTATCCACTACGCCATAAATCATTACAATTTTTGTGAAGCAGAGAAGCACCCACTATGCCATTATTCATCATTCTGCGGAGAGATTCCGGTGTCAGCGCCTGCGTCGGCGTCGGTGTCGGTGACGGCGTCGCTGGTTGTGAGCGAAAAATCATCATCTTGTCCGTGACCGAAAAATCGACAAAGATGCAAATAAAAGAAATAATAAAAGTCTTCGAGTTCCAGTTAGAATCGAACCCAGGCCGACTGCGTGGCAAGCAGACATTCTACCACAGAGCCACGCTATTTCTTGAAACTGCTACGAAACAAAAAGCTATGTCAATGGTACATTGTGGAAGGAGTCTCCCGAACGCATGTAATACTGCGTGGTAAAAGCGTAGAATGGCGCCCCGCATAAAAAAAAAAGGCACAGCCGAGCCCAGGCCAGCAAGTCAAAGCACCGAACCAAGCGAGGGAGACAGCTCCTTCGCCCCGAAAAAGAGAGCAGTAAGCACCGAAATTGACTCGTTCTTCTCAGTCCTCAGCGAGTCAAAAGAGGTAAAAAAGAAATGAGAGAGACGACGGAAAGGACTACCTTTAAAGTGGACAAACTATGGAAATGTAGGTTAGCGGCCGAACAGAGATTCAAGAAACTCGCAACCAGATATGACGACGACGAGAAATTCTTGCCTTCAGACTCGGAAAGCAACCGTGTGTAAGGGACACTTGGTCTGTGCCTTTTAAATTGACGGATGGAGATAGACACGCTGTCTTCGTCCTCAGTACTCTAGTGAGTGCTCTTCGTGTGCTCCTGAGCAAGATGCAGACACCGATAGCTCGAAGCGCTTTGCAAATGCTGGATGCTACCGCTCCAGTTCTGGCAAGCTTTCAGAGGTGCATTATTGGAGAACACTGACAGCAACACCATGGCTTCACTGCCGACAACGTTTTGGGTGCATGGGACCACGCATAAAAGCTGCATGAAACAACGAAAACGCTGCTCTAATTTCGGCCACGGGACTGATTCATCGTATATGATGTCAAGCGCAGAAGTACTGTTGCGTCGGCGGCAACAGTAGCTTTTTTATTCCCCTCAATAAGGTTCCTGTCACCTTCCCCAGTGTAGGGTAGCCTACCGGGCTCAGCTTTGGTTAAGCGCCCTGCTTTTTTTATCCTTCTTTTCTCTCTCTCTCGAATAACACGACAATAACAACGTCATTATTACATTATGAATACAGTAGCCTGTCATTTGATTTGAGCAGCTGAGGAACGCACTTATGGGGCGACACGGTAAAGAATTCCTGATGATTCATTTCTTGGCAGTTAGCCCTCTCGGTTTCTTTCAGTTCTCTGAGACTGCGCTTGTGGCTTTCATTCGTATGCAGAAAAACCTACCTTGGAAAAATAGCGTTGAAACAGAGACGAATCGTGACTGAAGAGTAGATAACGCGTGGTTTTGCGATATTCATCTGCACCCTTCGCCTGTGTTTCGCGCTTTTTTTTTTTCAGGATGAAACATGACCGACGTGTAAACATTCTACTCTGATGCCTCATGAAGCTGTCCATACAGTAATTTCCGTTTGTTATGGAGCTTGAAAAATGCTATGTCCTCTTTCATGATCCAAATTATTCTTCAATCAAATTGACATTATTCCTAGCTGCCTTTGGTAGACATAATTGATTTTATGAACGATCTCAAAGGCCGACAGATGAATCAGCGATTGTAGCCTAAACTAAGAACAATAGCAGCCTCTTCATCCAGAGATGATCGATGGGCGAACTGAAGCGAAACTTAAAAAGTATGGGTGGCTTAACTCACTGAACATCGTAAAGACCAAAAGCCAGCGCAGCTGGAAAGAAGCCTCAGCGATGGCACGCAAAGAAATGCAAAGCTAGGCAAAGTAGAGCACGGTTTCGAAAGGTTTAAATGAGTTAAGCAGTGCCATCCACCACCTCGCATTTTACCGAGGTTAGCTGAAGTTATCACCAACGTCATGCCACCTGTGCTTGGCGCGGCTAGGCTTTGGCTCTCCCTCACCCGACTCCACCCTAACGCTTGGGCCGCCGCTCCTCCTCTCCGCTCGCCTATGTCCTCCTCTCCGCTGAACCACAAGCAGTTCTCTTCCTCTTTCCCTTCTCTCTCCCCTTCCTTGCCTAGACAACTTCCTGCTTAGTTATGCTTTACCCTCTCCCACCTCATCTGCCTCCTTCTCTCCCTCGTTTCTCTGTCACTCTCCTTGCTACGCTGGGCTTCACTCTCACCTATACTCGGCTTATGCTACGTTTGCCCTCTCGCTATGTCCTTACCCCCTCGCGGTCGGGTTATGCTGCGAACATCGCTGTGCCCGGTCCGGTGGAGTAGGCACACCCGCTAGGAGAGTTGTTATTTCCTCTCGTATGGCTCATTCCCACACTGGGGAATTGGCCAAGCATTGATTATACGATTTTTACGAAAATATTTTCAGTATTATTAACGATAAACAGAAAATAATAGGAAATGCAGAAAGCAAACAGTATAATAGTTGTTTATTCGTACATTCAGATCAGACATTTTAATCGTTATCTCGAATAGAAATTAGAATAATGAAATGAAAAATAGCCCTACTTTTTTTAAAGACAACTTCTTCATTTTTTACTGAACCGGAGGTCAGTAGTGAGGCTTGCTAAAGTCCTGTGGAACATAACTGCGAACATCGCTGTGCCCAAGTCATCTCGGCTTTACCAGCTTCGCTGTAATATATAGCCTTTACCCAAGACTCGTCGGCATTTTCATAAAAAAACATTTTATTTCCAGAGATTGTATCTGTCGAGACCGTCTGAGACTTCGGTCTAAAAGGTTGCCTAGGCAGCGCCGTGCATCGTGAGACAGTATGAAAGAGCAATTAAAAGTTGTTTGTGGTAATTGTTGCTCAGTCGATAGAATAAGTCCAATCGCTGGATTATTAAATGGTGTAGTAGCTGAACGTTATGCGATCATGGAGTACTCCGACCGAGCACAGCTCCTAGTGAGCGAAGTGTGAATCGTCGAGGAGTACAATGGAGCATTTACATTTTATAATAACCAAGGCTACGTCATTAGAGGAGCAGCAACCTTTACAGGTGTTCCCAACTTAACGTGTTTATTTTACGTGTCACTACAGTGTACTGGGACATTTCGCAGGCTACAATACAAATGTGCTGAAGAGTCCCTGATAATGGAGCGGTGGGGGGCACCGAATGCACAAAACAATATTTGCATGGCGAGAACCAGTAAATGACACCTCAGCTTAGTATCCTGGTGATCCACACAAGCGGGGGGTCTCCACTTAACCTCTTCGAGAAGATCATTACCACTTCGTGCTTTATGATCAAAGCTCTGCTGCAGCTACCGAATAAGCTACCCTAATGACTGAGGTGTACAAACACAAAGTGTACGCGTACCTTTTAATATGGCCAGTGCTCTCAGGCCTAGAAGTTTTTGAACGAAAAAAAAAAATCGGGGAAGGTGAAATGGTAGAAATGAGCCTCGAACACTTTTTGAAAAGGCAAGAGTTCTGCTTATGTCACTGTCAAGCCGTTGTGATATAGTTTATTTAGCTTGAAAACGACGGATTCTTCGGGAAGTATGACCAGGGTCTTTTGAGTAAAACGTCATACCGGCGCACCCCCGATACGTAAACTGCATAAGCAAAATGAATGCGTGCAGTGCTTTTGTTCCCTAAGCGCCCACACAGATTTCGAGGAGGAAGGAAATTTTAAACCGTAATTAAATAAATCGGACACAAGAAGTCAGCAGTTGTGCGCTGGAGCTAGATATATAACAACCATAGGTGCCCAATGACAGCTCACCGAATACAGAGCCTGATACGTGTCCGTCATCTACACGCGAAGCTATGCGGGCTGTAATGCCTTTCTTCCTCTTTGGGCTCTTCATCAACGTGTACAGCGCACCATTGGACGACCTAATTAATGTGAGACAAGGTTATTTTTTATGTGAACGATTCAGTGGATTCGGGTGGCAGTACTGTGTTATGCCGGGTATGTATGTGCGTGTGTACGTGTGTGTGTGCGCGCGCATGTACGTTTGCTGTGCAGAAATTTAATCAGAATTAAGATATCTGGACTAGGTGCGTTGCTGTCAGCTTTGCAACAAAATATTAGATAACGAAAAATGATATTGTCACAGGGTTGTAACGTCGACGAAGGCAGCAGTCGGCGGGCTAGACTAAACTATTTATTTGGCCGAACTTGTGGCCGGGAAACGCAAGGTCACACTACAGCAATACACACTGTACACTGATAGCGGCGAACAGAACGTCGGTCGTCGATAAAACTGATCTGCAGCAATGCGCGTCGGCATTTACACATGCGCCATCGAACATTCGAGCAGTATCGCTGGTCGCCGCGTTAGTTCTAGTAGAATCTCAGCTGCTCGCGTTTTCACGCTCAAGCCTATAAGAAGATTCTAACATAATCTGGAAGGTTCCCAGACATTAGGGCGCGGCTTGCGCAAGGCAGCGGCTACGCGTGCAATGGACGCGCCGAAGAAGCCCGACAGCTCGCCCGCCTGCGCATCAAGAACCAGCAGAGGGTCGACAGCCGTCACTATAATCTTCGACGACGTCACATGGTGACCCGTCGAACCCGGTGACCGTGTGTGGGTCTGGACACCGATACGCCGACGGGGACTTATCGAGAATCTTCTTCGGCGATACTTCGGGCCATACAAAGTGCTTCTACGTCTCGGCTCTCTAGACTACGAGGTTATCCCGGACGGCATTATGAACTCTCAAAGGCGCCGTGCACGACCTGAAGTTGTCCATGCATGTCGTGCGCCTTAAGCCGTTTTATGCGCGTTAGCGTACCTGAGGACTGTATTTTGCTTTAATATTGTACTTTCTTTCTTTTACTTATTGCATTTGCACTTCCTGCACACAACGTCCGGAGGCTGCCATCTCGCCTCTGTGTAACGATTCCCTGAATTGGTCGTGGGAGGCGCGGCTCGCGGAACTGGAAATGGGAAGCCAACTGGCGACCCTTGACCAGGCCCGGCGAGCCGCTGTAGCCAGTGGGGCCCTGGAAGAGGGGCACCACCCACCCTAACCACTCCAAGGCATGACATAAATAAATGTTTCTTCTTCTTCTTCTTCTTCCTTTGTGTATGCACTTGTTTTATTCCCCCTTCCATGTTGCATGACAAGCATCGGAACGATGCCTTTTCAAAGGAGGGCAAAGCCCCACACGCTCCTTTCTTACTGTTTTATGTATACGGCCCATTGCACGCGTAGCTGCTGCCTTGCGCAAACCGCGCCAGAATGTCTTAGAACATCCGAAGTTATTTTAGGATCATCTGTTAAGCCTGATCGCGCAAACGCTAACAGCTGAGTTGATTCTCGAACTAACGCTGCCGCCAGCGATTAGGCTCGAATGTTCGATGCTGCATGTATAACTGAATGTACTAACGTCGAAGACTAGGATTTAGGCAGGGAGAGTTAAACTGATGTGTAACGGCGGTCCGCAGCGCTACGCAAATTATTAAGGCGAAAGCCTTACTTGACTCATCAAACTCGAAAACTGAACGTCGGCGTCGTCGGCGTCCCTCACAGGCGGCGTCAATATGAGTCATGAGCAAAAAAAAAAAAACATCACCACTTGATGACGTCACCATATGAAATCATCAAGACGTCACAGAGAACCCAAATATGTGACGTCGTCCAGGATGTGGCGCCATCCCCACAACATTTCACGTCACCGTAGAGTGCACCGCTGCCTACTTCCCTCCCCTCCCACCAATCCTTCGGTCCACCCGTACCCCAGAGCAGTGGGAAGGCATCCTTCGCGAAGGCGCCCCCGAGGTCTGTCGGGCGCTCGTCCAGCGGGCCCGGGCTATCGCAGAGGTTGCCATAGGAGTCCCGGAATAGGGACCCTCCCCGTTTTCTTTAAATTTTAATAAAGGAATGTTTTCATCATCATCATGGCGTCACTATGATGTCACGCGGTGAGGTCATCACATGTCATTGCTTGGTCAAAAGTGGCCCTATCACGGAGGCAGTCAAAACCAGGTGAGGTGCAGGGCGCTTGCAATGCCTCCGATCCTGGAGGCAGTGCCAAACCACATTAGGTGCTAAAAGGTTTCGGAGGAGCGCGGGGGACGATCAATAGATCGACTGTGAAGAAAAAAAAAGATGATGGCTTTCGCTTTCGTCTCGTCCGAGGAGAATGCATCAGGGACTCGCGGGTTTTTCCTACCGTATGTAGAATTTATTTCTTTGATACAGACTTAACTGGTTGAAATAAATCAGCGCAAATAAACAAAACGACAAGCAACACAAAGAAGGAGACGAGGGCAAACGCTACGTATAAGGTTCAACATATATGTACTTTTTTATTTTTTTTTATACGAGTACCCTAAGGGCCCAAGAGGGCATTACATAGGGGGGGGATACAAGTGTGAGTACAAAAGGGTTGTGAACATATACAAGTGAAAAAGAACATAGAATCCGCAAAATAATTTAAATGACATATCTTTAGAGTTATACAATTTCTAGTGTCATCATTCTCGTCAAGCAATGAACACAGCTACACAAGATAAACTGTAAAGGATGAAACACAATCCATAGGAGGCAACAACAACAAAAAAAAAAACAAAAAAAAAGGTCCGAAAAAGATACACAAGGCAATGCACAACTCTATTGATGATGTTGCTTTATACAATTTTAATATGCAAGATGTGTTTTTGCGAAATATGCGGATAAGTCAAGGCTACGGATGGTTTCCTTCAAAAAACGCTATTAGGGCAGCTTGTCACGTATGCGCATACGGAAATAAAAAGAGCACGTGTAATCAGAGGCGGTTGCGCAAAAATTCCTAAAGTAGTGTCGCACAAGCTTTAGAATGTGGCAAGCCGGCATGGTAAACCTCTTGTTTTCGCTACTCCCAAGAAGCTATTAGCATAGCGCGGGAAGACACAAGGCCAAAGAAGAAGTACGAGACGAACACAAGCGCTTGTGTTCGTCTCGTACTTCTTCTTTGCCCTCTTCTTCTTTGCCCTCTTCTTCTACTTCTTCTTTGCTAATAGTTTGAATGCTAATAGCCCGTTTACGATGAACCAACAAGCCCATATTGGTACCCTTGTCGACTTTATTGTCGTCCCAAGAAGCTCTCGTAGCTGTGCCGGCTGTGCCCTCGTGTATGCTTCAAAAGTAGACGAGGCTGCTGTACTAGGCATGAAAAGGCCTTTGTTAAGTGCTCCAGAGGGGTGATTTATGCAATTCTCTTGTTCTGTGGTCGAATATATATCGGCCAAACCGAACCTCGCGGGAGTGACAGGTTAGGGACACATGCTCAGAAAAAGAAATAAGATTGAAGAGTGCACAACTACATGCGGTTGTGAGGTTAGAGTTGCGGACACAGCCAGTGTAAGCAGGCGCGGCAACGCTTCTTCTAGACTTGTTTTGGAAGACGTCTTATTATTAGGTCACGGAAGACGTCTATATTAGGTCACAACAACGTTTTGGAGTGGTATAAGATTGATGGGAAGAACGCCAATAAAAACAAATATTTTAGGTCGACGGAAAGAGAACATGATGAACCTAACTGGTCTCTGCGTGATTGGGGCAGATAACTAAAATAGCGAGGAGCACAAATGAAATATATCTTAATTTACCAATATTACTTGTTATGCAGAGGGAATTTATGATAGGGATACGAAAGCAAGAGGATAAATTCGGACAATTCAGTGGTTTCAAATGATGATGATGACCTTTATAAATGGCTCACATCCACTCTGGGGGATTGGCCAAGAAACGAATAATTTATAGGTAAAAGTGGACACATGTGAAAATGAATTATAGGAAGTTAGAATATATTAATAATGCTAATAAGAACAGACTCTTTAGCTTCTTCACCCGTTTTCGTGTCTGCAAAGGCGCGTTC
The DNA here is from genome assembly GCF_013339695.2 of Rhipicephalus sanguineus. Classification (NCBI taxonomy): domain Eukaryota; kingdom Metazoa; phylum Arthropoda; class Arachnida; order Ixodida; family Ixodidae; genus Rhipicephalus; species Rhipicephalus sanguineus. The sequence goes on along the minus strand of NC_051182.1, from coordinate 101,964,417 downwards.
GTCACCTACTGCGAAATACCTCTTTGAGACATGTTTCGTCGCAAGATAACCTTTAGATTTTGGAATAATGAGGTCGGTGGTGGCGCTGTCTCAACTGCGTTTCTCTGCCGCTTGGTATTTTCGTTCTTTTGACGTTTTTGAGATATTATTAAAATGTGTTCTTGTTCTACAAGTCGTACTGAACTCCCTTCCACATATTTGTAAACCACTTTGTGACGTCTTTGAAAGTTGCTTGACGTTCAGCGGGCGCAGCATCTGCATGACATGGTTTGGTGAACGATTGAAAACATATGAAATATTCCTAAATTACCCCGTGTCACGCATTCTCATGCCACCGAGGTGGAGAAATAGACCAACGTCAGTAACTTTACACGTGGGCAATAGCAAAGAGGTTCTGGCGTGAAGTTACAGCTACCTAAGGCATGGTTACAGCGTTCTTATCTTGAGTATGCGCTGTGTATGTTGGATAATGCGAGTAAACATGTAAAACACCAGATGGGTTCTACCTCGGTTATGGTAATATTTAATGCTCCTCCTGTTCGAAAGCCAAGACACGCGATATGGCACGCATGCGTACTTACCAAGGCGCCCTCGAGCCACTGAGTGCACCTGCATGAATTTAACTTGCACTTGTCTATAATTACACTTGGATGAACTCCAACTAACCTCAGGCTAGGGGTTTAGATGCATTAGTTACAATACCGTTTTTAAAATTGCTTTGTGTCAATAAATGACATTTACCCAATAAACGAATCAATAAATATATCGGCCTCATATAAAGTGTCTTCTAAGGAGTTCCCTGGGGAACGCTACTGTAGACGGCAAGCGCGTCCGAATGCTCTAGATTTCAGCAAATAACTAGAAATTTTTGTTGTGTAAACTGTTGCTGTGTGGCAGTCGCACAAGCAGACGCACACATGAGTGTGCGTCTGCTTGTTAACTGGCGCTGCTTCCCTTGGTACTTAAGGTCCTAACACATCGATGATTTTTTCGCAGGCACTGAATACAACGGATGCGATTTGGCTGTATAATCAAAGTTACCAAGACACCCCTGAAGCTCCTAATCGAACGTGTGTACGTTGGCATAAGAAAAGTCTTACGAATTCGTCGTATGTTTTTGACAACGACTACAAACAAAACGGGACATAGTGAGTATTTTTGGACATCTTTGTTAATGAGGAATTATCGATGGCAAAACATTGTTTAGATTGCGCTATAAAAAAATGACGCTGATACAGAACACGAAAAAAAGCGGTACATACACTGCAGTTGGAAAAACTACTTATCCCAAAATTTACATACTACATCACGTGTTGTAGTATGCCGACATATATCATGTGCGTTTTTCAATAAATTCTTAGTTGGATGACAGCGATTATGTTTTGTCTATCTATCTATCTATCTATCTATCTATCTATCTATCTATCTATCTATCTATCTATCTATCTATCTATCTATCTATCTATCTATCTATCTATCTATCTATCTATCTATCTATCTATCTATCTATCTATCTATCTATCTATCTATCTGTGTGACAAAAGTGAATAACAAATCATGACTTAGCTTGACATGCATGTCTTGTACACCCGGCAACAAAATAAGTCGAGACGCTCTACAATTGACCAATATAAGATAAAAGCTTCATCGCCGCGCTTTCCGTCGTTGAGCATCTCGTGTCGAGACATTGCATTGTGCGTGCGCATCGTTTCACGCTCGCAGCCATGTATTTTTACCCGCCTGGCGCGGAATACCTGATTACATGTCACGTTTGGTGGTTGGGGCCGCTTTTTTTATTCAGTCCATCATGCGCCCAGTCCGATGGCGGGACGGTGTAGGTCAAGCTGACGCTGCTCGCTTTGCCCTGAATGAAGTGATGATGTATATTGTGCCAGTGACAAATGGGTGCCTTAGTTCCCATGTTAACACGAAAGTGTTTTATGCCGGGGTCCACCAAGACTTTCATGATGTATTTCCGTCACGAAAGTACGTCAGCAAAATAAATGCCATCAAATCGCAAAGAAAAAAAAAAGCTATAAGAAAAAGTGTGCAGTGGCTTAGCTCGGCTATGCCAGGATATACGTAGCGTTAGCAAAGGTTCAGCTGATTATTCTTAGCTTTCCAGATTGTCTAGGATTATTAGCCTTCTTCTGTTCATTCTTCGTACGCTGAACCGCTAATTGCCAGGCAACTACTTCGGGATCCGATTACATAAGCTTCTAGGCTCTTCTGCGCCGTCGAGCAGCATTTGCGCTCTCCTTCTCCACCTGCAAACGCCAATTAGAGGCGCTATCAAGCGGCTCAAGCGCAGTGTCAGACGGCGACTGCACAGCGAAGGCAAATAGCTGCGCGCGCGCCGGCGCCAGTGTGTCTGCCATGGCTACGACGTCACTCCTCTCGAATGCGGAGACCAGCAGCGGCAAGTCGGGCGCGGCGGTGGCGGAGTCTGCGCGCGCGCCGGCGCCAGTGTGTCCGCCGCGGCTACGACGCCACTGCTCCCGAACACGCAGACCAGCAGCGGCGAGTCGCGCGCGGCGGTGGCGGAGAGTGCGTGAGATGCCGGCTCCGGTGAGCCAGCTGTGTGACATCACTGATCCTCGCACATGCGCAGCACGGCTCATGACGATCCACGCGAAATTGGCTCCGGCTAGGCAAGTGTAGCTAACCCAACAAAAGTTCCATTGATAGGAGTGTAACCCACGACCTCTCGGTCCGCGACAATGGCTGGCGGGCGTTTAGACCACTGAGCTACCGCCAAACATTTTTTCCTGACATGACATGACATGACAAGAACTTTATTGGAGACCTGAGGAACTCAAATCTGGGGAGCTGGAGGCCCCCAGATTAAGTTGGTGGCTCCGCCCACGATGGGACTGGAAGTCCAAGTTTCGACGCGATGTCGTGGGCCCTCTGGACGGCCTGGAGTTGGGTGTGGAGATCGCTGCTCTTCAGGAATTCCTCCCATTGATCCTTCGTGAAGGGTGGAGAGGCAGTAAGGGTTGGGCACAGCCAGAGCATGTGGTCGAAAGAACATCAGTCATGGCCGCATTTTGGGCACGACTTTGGTATTTATTAAAACGAGTATAAGAATGCATATTAAAAGGGCACAAATAGAATGGAACAATCACGTACGTAGCGACAATAAGCTCTCAATCGTTACTAATAAAACACTCGACGGTTAATATAAAGTGTGGTAGAACAGGGAGAGTTCATATTGTGTGAAAGAGCAAACGTAGTGAGGCCGAGCACCTCACCGAAATGTGGTACCTGTCCGGTGTTCATTCTAAAAAAATCACAGCATATCCACGGAGTGAATGATGATGAGTGGGCGAAGCTGCGGAGGTTCATCGGTAAACCGTGAATCTTCCGTGAATTCTGCCCAGTACATCATCACCGACGTGAGATCGGGCGCGTTTATACTAAAGGTTCGATGAGTTATGACGACTTGCAGCGCACTTTAATTTTACATGTACGCTGTGAATTTTCATTGTTTAGAAAACCATTGCTTAGAAAACATCTGGCGTCTTTCGTTAAGCAGCTGGCGTCTTTTCGTTTTGCTTTAGAAACATCTGGCGTTCTTTCGTTTTGCTTTTACAAAACATCTGGCGTCTTTTGTTGGTTTATTTCATCAATCAACGGCGTCTTGAACAAAATTTTTATTGTTTAATCACGCACAGGAGAAATCTCACCAGGCACTACCTTGGAGGTAAAGAATGGCTGCTAATGGGAATGAGAGACAGAAGAAGTCGGCTTTTAGCTAACGCTGCGAATTTTTTATTGTTCAACAACGCACAGGAAAAATCTCCCACCGGCACCACCTTGCAGGTCAAAGCGTAAGACTGGTTACATACTACGCTACGAGGGACGAACGGGTGCTGCTATAAGGAGCTTCGCCCCTAAAAAGACAGGGCGTGCAAACACGGACAGAAGAAAGAAGTCAGGACACCACAAACGCCGACTAACAACTGAACACACGCACAACGGCGGAAAAGAAAGAAAGCACGAAAACTTATCTGCGCATGCCCATGCAACAGACATGGTGTAATGTCTGGTTCGTCTTAAAAGTCCTTCAGGTGGATAGCCATTTGAACAAAGCTTGTGCTTGAAGAAGTGGTGGGTTCTGCGTTGCTATCTTGCATTAGTGTCTTCCATAAGCTGTGCATACCCACGAGGAAAAATATATCATATGGCAATTCTTCAAGCGATGTTGGCAAACACATAACGGAGGGTACACTTTTCTCTGAGTGCTCTTTCATGGATGGATTGGTGATATGAGCGTCCCCTCTTCATATGGTCACGTGTGTGCCAGCAGGTTCGAAAAAAAAATCTCCCACCGGCACCACCTTGCAGGTCAAAGCGTAAGACTGGTTACATACTACGCTACGAGGGACGAACGGGTGCCGCTATAAGGAGCTTCGCCCCTAAAAACGCGCCGTTGCTACGACCGTCCCATTTGGCGCGCTTTCCAATAGAAGTGTAATTTCGTCAACGCTTTTACACACCGCGTGGTGGTGCCTCTAGCCCAAGCCTCGTTCATAGCATCCATCCATATCGAAAAATAGCTCTCCGACGCTCGCCTGACGGTCGCACCACGATGCCCGCTCGCCTTGTGAGAATTAACAGCCAGGCTAGATGAAAGACACGACGCGCGTAGCGTTTCTCTTCGCGTTTCACGACGCTTTGAAGGAGTGCGTATCGAGTATCAGTGTTTATTATGTGTTTGGTGACCCCATATTTGCGCAGAATTCACCATATGCGGTGTCCACGTAATGTTGAGAACTTCAGCTACCGCAAGGGTTAAATAATTAACATGGGCGTTAGTCGTCGGTACGGAGATGTGCCACTAGGCGTCAACATCAAGCGGTGCGATATCTGCCGAACAACAGTAGAGATTGCACAAGCTATTATATACCAATGCCCTATAAACACTCAACTACTTCTTTGACGACACCTTTCACTTTCGTGTTATACCAATTTTTATGACAGAGGGATCAGCCACCTTTTTGTAGTTTCTCTCGTTGAAACGTACCGTGGGATATTGAAATACGAACGACGGCACCGAAAACGAAGAGGCGTTGAGCCGAAGGACTTGTTTAGTTTCTTAGCGTGAGATGGAAGAGATAGGCAGGTCACATTGCGCATGCAACGAAATACGCAAGTAGATGAGTGAGAAATGACGCCAGCAGATATCGGCGCGGTCATTGGTTCGCGGTGAAGGAACAAAGATGACAGCAACTTAGGCAGTAGGACATGTTATCTTTTTAATCAGCACAAAGCAAGCGGTGTACGGCTTACCCCCACCGCGACCCCGCGAACTGAGCGCGTGATGTACTGAATAATGAAAGCGACCCTTACTGCCAAACTACCGCACTTTTGACCAGGGCAAAGGAGACAAGAAAGACACGACAGTCGTCTGTGTCTTTCTTGCGTCTGTTGTTAATGAGAACTAACAGACAATCAAGCCAAAGAAAGTGTAGGAGATGTTATTTATTGTAGTAATTGCGATATAAATGTGAAGAAATTAAATAGGACGAAAATACAACTTTACCCTGGCAGGGACCGAACCTGCAACCTTTGAATAACGCATCCGGTGCTCTACTAATTGAGCTACGGCGGCGGTCATCCCTCCGTCCACTTTATAGGTTATATCTGTACATTTAAACCGGAGAGTGTTAATCAGCGCCGCTCCTAGCCATGACGACGAGTGTGGAACACTTTTTTTCTTCCTGCTGGCATCACGTCGCACGTGATGTTTTTACGAGCTGGCACCTGACCAATAATTCCTTGCATACTACCTGAAGGCATGAAACACAGAAGCACTTCGTAGTCTTCGGTGATCCGATAGCCTACGCCTATAGAAGTCTCACGCGTACAGCCGCGGTCACGTCTGTGTAGAGCGCGCAAGCAGCCGGTTTTTGCTCTGCGAGGCGACACCTAGAGGCAGTTTCGGGCTCTGACGTGGTGTATCAGGAGCATGTGCGGCCTAGTAGCCAAGCTGACCACGTCAGAGCCCGAAACTGCCTCAAGGTGTCGCCCCGCAGAGCAAAAAAATCACAGCATATCCACGTGGTGAATGATGATGAGTGGGGCGAAGCAAACTCGCGCTGCAGCACGGCGATGGCATTGGCGCGAGCGTGGTCCTTCATGATGGAAGATATTGTGACTAGATTGTTTGAGAACCACAATCTGTCGCACACACCGCAACTATGGCCGAAACTATTATCAAGGAAGCCCCGCTGGAAGCGCGCGTCGGCGCCTTCTGCCCGCCTGATGCGTTTTGCAGCCACTTCACGTGCTCGCACAGCCTCGGGCTCTGCCTGCCGGTACGCGCGCTTTCTCGCCGCTTCATGGTCCTTCACATTTTGAACATCCGATTCGCACCGCAGCCGTGCAGCTTCGGCCTCGCGGGCTCGAACGGCGGGGTCTTCTCGCCGCAGCCGTGCAGCTTGTCGAGCAGCTTCGGCTTCGCGGGCTCGAACGGCGGAATCTGCTTCGCGGCGTCGACGTGCAGCTTCGGCATTGCGGGCTCTCACCTCAGGATTCTGTCTGCGAGCGCGCGCTGCCGCCGCCTTCCGTGCCCTCCGTTCCACAGCCTTGTCTTCCATCTGGCGACTCCGAGCTAAAGATAAAGCGTGCCAAGAGTGTCACTCGTAAACGTCGTCTTCTTCTTCTACTGCATACCAGAACGCGCGCAGTAAAGCAGAAAAATGCCACACAGGCGAACACGCACGAGAGTTCTTGTTCTTGTTCTTGTTTGCCTTCAACTATGGCTCACACCCACTGCGGGGGATTGCCCAAGAAGTGAGTGGTTTTATAACATGTTCGAATACTTTAGAAAGGAGGTTACAGAATAGAAACTTTACAAGTTTGTCACTAATCCCGTTAATAGGGATGGCAATCGCCGGGCGGATTCTAAGGGCTGGCGTCACGGCCCTCCGAAAACGCACCACGAAAGCGCGGACAATTTAGAGTTGGTCCTTTGGTGCGCCAGCGAACGCCGGTTGTGGTCCAAAGACCGAGTCAGAGCCGAGAGTCGATAACACAAACGAAAACGAAATATATTCTCAGTTAAGGCAATACAAATAATACTAACACATGCACACTCGGCTGGTACCCGTTACAGCTTCACAATATAATTCAGATGGTGTTTACACAACGGGAGCTAAACAAACAGATCACACGCTACAAATGCAATCGCATGCATTACAACTATTCAATGACCGTTAAAGTCCTGAATATACAATGGCGTATCCAGTCCACAATACTTGGACGGTAATCGAATGCTTCTCTTCAAGGAAACACTCACGCCAGCTCCAGCGTTGATCGTCGTAGCTCAACCGTCGTCGTGACTTGTCACGGCTCACACGGCGTCGTCATCCAATTCTTCCAAATTGACGATCGGCCGACCGCACACCATCATAACCACGTCTTCTTTGGCTAACGGAGCCACACTTCGCATAACTTCACCATCACCGGGCCACTCCTTCACTCACTGACTTCTCGACTCCTTCACTGACTGCACCCTCGCTCACTGACTACTCTGCCTGCACTACTCACTACCGTCGATTGCACGCTTTTATCCCTTCTCCCCTGGGTTCTAGAAGCGTCGGGATGTTTCTTCTGCGTGCAGTACAGCTAAGCCTGGGGAAAGGGCGAGAGCTTTCTCGTATGTTCGAATCGCGGCGGCATCGCGCACGGATGCGTCCCCCCTTCCTTCCAGAAACATCTAGGATTTGCCGGGCGTTTGATCGCGTCGTCTGCGCCTGGCTCGATTGGGTGAGGAGGATGCGGCGCGCCGGCGTCTTTTGATGCTTGTTTTTTCGTCTTTTCGCGCTTCTTGGCGAGCGGTTCGCGCCGTTCTGTCTCGTAGCAGTTTGAAAGCGGCTGCGCGCGCGCTTTATAACACGCTAATTTGTGACAAAGTTTGATAGAAAACACTCGTCAACGTCGTCTTCTTCTTCTACTGCACACCAGAACGCGCGCTTCTCACGAGCTAGAGGTGGCTACTACAAGGCTACAAACAAACGGAGGATGGACAGACCCACGGCTTAAGGAGCTTCGCCCCTAAAACCGGCCGCTTGCGCGCTCTACGCAGGCCTGACCATGGCTGTACGCGTGAGACTTCGATAGGCGTACGCTATCGAATCACCGAAGACTACCAAGGGCTTCTGTGTTTTTAAATGCGAAGCATTTCTTAGCGAACTTCTGCGACTTTGAGCGTATCTATCTATCTATCTATCTATCTATCTATCTATCTATCTATCTATCTATCTATCTATCTATCTATCTATCTATCTATCTATCTATCTATCTATCTATCTATCTATCTATCTAGCCGCCTACGACATTGTGCTCTCCTGGCCGTTTCGTTAATCGGATGTATACCAAAATTGGTGTGTCATAACATGGCCTTACTACGAACATAAATGACAGGTCATATCATGAAAATCATGACACGCATGTCATGAACCGCATGATTTACATTCCACGACCTCAGGCTCTTGTGGCCGTTCCGTTAATTTCATATACACCAAAATTGGTACGACGTGACAAGAATTCATGACGAACATAATGACTAGTCCTAACATGCAAATAATGACGCGCATGTCATGTGCAGCATGATTTACATGACATGGTCTCTGGGCGCTCGTGGCCGTTTAAATAAAGGGATATATACGAAAACTGGTATGACGAGACATTTCTGTATGAAGAACACACCTGACTCGTGATAACATGAAAATCATGACATGCATGTCAGGTATGACATGATTTACATGCCACGCTCATGGCGCACTCGCAGTCGTTTCGCTAGATTGATATCCACCAAAATTGGTGTTGTGCTATGTGACTGTATGAAGAACATGAATAACAGGTGCTGGCACGAAAACCATGACATATATGACATGTATGTCATGATTTACATGCCTCGCTCATGGTGAACTTGCGGCCGTTTCGCTGGCATAATATGCACCAAAATTGGTATTGCGCGACACGACCGTATGACGAACGTAAGTGAGAGGTGGTAACATGAAAATCATGACATGCAAGTCATGTACAACCTGATTTGCATGCCACGCTCATGGTGCGCTAGCGGCCGTTTCAGTAGATTGTTATACACCAAAATTGGTATTGCGCGAAGTGACTGTATGAAGAACATGAATAACAGTTCGTAAGATCAAAACCATGACATGCATGTCATGTATGTTATGATTTACATGCCACGCTCATGATGCATTCGCGGCCGCTTCGCTGGCTTGATGTACACCAAAATTGGTATTGCGCGCAGCGACTGTATGACGAACGTAAATGAGACATGGTAACATAAAAATCATGACATGCATGACATGTACTACATGATTTACATGTCATGGTCACGGCGCATTTGTGGCCATTTCGCTTGCGTGATATACACCAAAATTGGTATTGCGCGACGCGACTGCATGACGAACGTAAATGAGAGGTGGTAACATGGAAGCATGACATCCAGGTCATGTACGACATGATTTGCCAGCCACACTCATGATATATTCGCGGCCGTTTTCCTAGCTTGATATATACCAAAATTGGTATTGCGCGACGCGGCTGTATGACGAACATGAATAACAGGTGGTAACATGAGAACCGTGACATGATGTCATGTATGTCATGATTTACATGCCGCGCTCATGGTGCATTCGCGGCCGTTTCGCTAGCTTGATATACACCAAAATTGGTAGTGCGCGAAGCGACTGTATGACGAACGTAAATGAAAGGTGTTAACAAGAAAATCATGACATGCATGTCATGTATGGCATGATTTACATGCTATACTCGTGGTGCACTCGCGGCCATTTTGCTCGCTTGGTATACACCAAAATTGATGTTGCGCGATGTGACTGTACGACGAATATAAATGAGAGGTCTTAACATGCGAATCATGTTATGCATGTCATGTACGGTATGATTTACATGCCACTGTCATGGTGTGCTTCCGGCCGTTTTGTTAACTGGATATGTACCGAAATTGGTATGGCACGACTCGAGTGCGTGATGAACATAAGCGACAGGTCATGCATTGTATATACCAGAATATGCGTTTCATTGGCATGGTGTATACCAGATTGTGCATGCATGCGTGCATTGCAAACATGCGATATATGGTGGACTAGATGCCATGGCATGAATGATTTCATTTGGCTCAAAGACAAACAAGGCGATGTATGCAGCTCTTTGCTGGCTGCTTCGCATTACATCGATTCCCACAGTGCGTGGGATCTGCCGAATTTTTTTTTAGAATGAAATGACTGTAGCATATGACATGAAAATCTGGGTAAGGCACACGTGTGGTGGTGCAGTCAGACAGCGCCGTGGAAACGAAATTTTATGTTCTGCGGATGCATTTTAGGGGCGAAGCTCCTTAAAGCGGCACCCGTTCGTCCCCGTCGTAGTGCGTCACCAGTCTTAACGCTAGTACCAGATCTTAACCTCCAAGGTGGCGCCGGTGGGAGATTTCTCCTGTGCGTTGTTGAACAATAAAAAATTCGCAGCGTGCGCGTTAACTAAAAGCCGAATTCTTCTGTCTCTCATTCTTAGTTTCTACAGCGCGACTGGACGCGGACGGAGAAGGAACACGCAAACACACACACAGCGCTGTAGAAACTAAGCATGAACAACCAACTAGCCCGCCAACGCACTTTGTCTCTCATTCTCCATTAGCAGCCATTGGCATGTTCCAGTAGGAAACGTTAGTAGAAGTAGAAGTGTAAGTGTTAGCTAAAAGCCGACTTCTTCTGTCTCTCATTCCCATTAGCAGCCATTGTTTACCTCCAAGGTAGTGCTTGCTGAGATTTCTCCTGTGCGGGATTAAACAATAAAAATTTTGTTCAAAACGCCGTTGATTGATGAAATAAACCAACAAAAGACGCCAGATGTTTTCTAAAAGCAAAACGAAAAGACGCCAGCTGCTTAACGAAAGACGCCAGATGTTTCTCCTCTCCTTTCGCAATTTTCGTAATTACTCCAACATATCTTTTCAAAACTGGAAAGTCCTGTTGAAAGCGTTGCTCAACTCTATATCTCTCTCGGCGCATTTGAGACCAGAGGAAGTACATTTCTATATTCAGTCGTTACCCTTTAAGCGATGACGAACGGCAGATTACGTGCAGTCCCCGACATCCTTTTGGGAATTTGTTGAACACTCACTGTTTTTATACACTATTAGGAGCACCGTTACTGTATATTTTTGACGAGACTTAGTGTGCATTTGTATATTTTTCATTTATTTCCAGGCAATTTTTTTGTTAAACATGACTTCAGGCCTTGCTAGACTTTGTCTTTTGTATGTTGTGCTTTTATTTTGAGGCATCTAGCTATAGAACAGGCGCTTTTGCTGTGTAGGGTTTTTAATGTGTGGTTGCCCACTTTACGTGTCGCAACGTAATACGCTCGCTTCAACGTTGGAAGGAGGCGGTGTAGCAACACTAAGTGATACTGGTATTTTGTCAGCTATGTGCGACCAGAAAAAATCACCAATCGCTATCAGGGCTGTTATAGATTTTCTTAACAGCACTGGACTGGACACCAGACTCTAGCGAAACCACTATGATACGTGGTTATTGTATATACGCATATCTCATTCCTCTCTCCATCATCACCCCTCATGACTAATTTTTCCCCTTTCCCCTGTGCAGAGTAGCAGGCTAGAGCGCACTAGCTCAGGCCGACCTCTCTGCCTTCAAATAAATTCTTTCTTTCTCTATCTTTTTAATATGTTATCGACACTCTTTATTTTAGGTTAGGCTGCCTCCCTTGTGCTGTCTTTTCGAAATAAGCAAAATAGTTAAGTGAGTAATTTTCAGAAAATAAAGGTCTACGTGTATCATAACACAACATCTGCGTCAAAAAGAGTAATATTTATTAATAATACTTTGTTCTAATGGATACTGCTAGGTGCTATTCAAATCTTAAGCTGGAGTTTAGTGCAGAATTCCATACCACGCATTTCAAAAAGAAAATGAGTGAGCGATGAGTGAGCTATGCAAATTCTGTTCTGTTACTTTCTATTAAACTGAAAATGTACATTTAGCTATTCTGATATTTTCCAGTCACACCGATTACAATACTACAGCAGCACTATATGAAGCAGGTGGGAACGGATCCATGAACGTAAACTATACAAGAGGTGAGCAAATATTTTATTTCAAATGTGATTGCTTCCATCACCCGCGCACTCGAAGAACGTGTCTATAGAATGAGGTCGAAATTCACGTCAAGCAAAACTTACGGCTCTTGGTAACGATATATAAAAAAAAACAACCCTGCATTCACCTTTATTAGACAGAAAAGTTGTTTTTAGTGAACACAACCATTATCAGGAGAAACACAAAGTAGTAGTACCCTGTTATCCCGCTGTGTAGCGAGAATGTATATTACTTGCAGAAATGGTAGCTGCTAGCACTATCTGTCGATTGTTTGGCGTGAATAGTTCACACTACAACATGAGCTTTATTTATTCGTTCAAACGGCTTGCGGATATTGCGGTGTTCTGTAATGTGCGCTGGTAATAGACTTCTCGCCGCAAATTTGGCGTACATATGCGATGTTGATGTTGCCACAAGAAACCCAGAAGCCTCACGTTTCTTCCCCTTCTTTCCATAAACTTAATTCACTTTCTTTCTTGCAATGTAATATTGAGTGCCTTGGAAATATTGCTGTGCGCAATTTCAAGACGTTCCATCATAATTCGTGGCTAAAGAGTATGTAGCTGATTCTCTTTAGCTCTAGCTTTTTCCCAACCTTCGATTAATTTCCTTTGAAACGTAGGTTCTGAACGCCGGTCAGTGCGACGCTGGTTTCAGCTCGCGACACCCAGACGAGTACATAACTCGATGACGTCTTCTTCTTTAATGAGATGCTATATCCGAACACAATGCACCCTTTCCAACGTGCAACTCTTCAGCCCTCTGCTGGCTGATGAGTGAAGTCGACTACAGAATCGATATCTTTAGCAAACGTGTGACCGCCCTTGAGAATTCATTCAAGCTGGCGAATACTGCGATTAAACGCAACTATGGGTAGAATTTGCAAATTATTGAGTGGTTTAAAATGTCAACTTGTGTTGTGAAATACAGGCTGATGTGGTTGTAGGAATAGTTTTGAACTGATAAGCATATATTTCGTTTGTCAGACGTTTTCTCTGTTAGAGAAGAGCCTTGATGACACTACCCGAAAACGTCCTTTATTATGGCTCCGCCATTAACGCCGGGACGATGTTTCAAAGATAAAAAAGATAAATTTTTAGAAAGACTGTGGAATTGCTGAAGATGGGCTTGCCGGAATCGCAGTACACGTCTCTATGCGCCAACAGTGTGTGATCAATAAGTGACGTGCCTACGCACACTAACGAGGACGCACGAGAAACGTAACATAGATGTCATTAACACTGGTTGTAGTGAAAGGAATTTGTAGGGTTTCGCGTGCCAAAATTACGATATGATCGTAGCGCACGCCGTTGTTAGGGATTGCTGTTTAATTCCAACCACATGGGTTCTTTAATGTGTGACCGCCCTAGTGAACGTTTTGAACATGGCGAAGACAAAGATTAAACGCATCTATGTGTAGAATGCGCAAATTATTTAGTGACTCTAGCATTTCGTCTCCATCTAAATGCGACGGCTACGGCTGGGAATCCAACCCGCGACCTCGAACTTAGCAGCGCAACGCCTAAGCCTGCTAAGCTAACACAGCTAGTACTTGCATCGGTTGTGTAGGCACAGCTTGAGTCAATAAACAGTTCGCAGCTAGTAGCTCGCGACACGTGAGGAAGGTCACGCCTTTGGCCCAATTCTATGTCATAAACACGCGCCGCAGATTCTACCAAGTAAGCATTTACAGCTAACGTTACGTATGGACTGCTCCTACTTGCAACTCCTGGCGGCGCGGTCAAAGACATAGGCATGTTGCCTGAGGACTTTCACTGCTGTGCTGAAGTCTGATTTCTCAACAACACAATGTGTATATACCCGACTGTGCCTGTGATGAATGTAGCGCGCGTTTGATTCGTGCCTTTAAAAAGTACTCGACACGAAAAGAAGGAAGACGACACGAAAGACACAACCGGGTGCGCGCGCGGTGCTGCATTAAACACCGACGGGGCAGCATTCATTGCGGTGAAACGCATTCCGTCCCTCTCATTTGTGTCGAGAGTTGTGAAAGCTTCGTGTCGCTACAATGACGTCGCGGAAAGAGGACCGGAAAGAGGGGTTGCGCTGTTTGCCGAGGTCCAGCCAATCCGTGGTGGATGAAGTGGTGGTCTGTCAAATTCTTAATCCTTCTGCCCTCGTTTTATGTGCGCTTAAAAAGCTTTTGCTTTAAACATGATAGCCCACAAGGCGGATACATCGAGAATCGCGCCCCAGCTCCGGTGGGAGGTGTCATGAGGCTTCCAAACACACACATCTCGGACGCCCTGCCGGTGCGCGCTTCCGCCAACCTAGCCAAGAAACGCCTTCGCGTTAAAACAAAAATGAAGCTATTTCCGCGACATTACCTCACACCTGCTTCTTTAAGGCGATATTCATGCCCATTAAAGCAGAAGGAAAGCGGTCTGTGGTAATAGAGAGGGCCGCACAAAGCACACAAAATGACGCTCGTAGGCTTTCATCAGGCATGCCGGCTTGGCATTTGCAAAGGAGGTTGCAAGCGCTGCAGTGAATTTTCGCACGATGACAAAGAAACGTACATAAGGAATAACGACAATGTAAAATTTTGAATATTTCTGATCACATTCCTCAACTCGGCAAACGCAAGTGATAACCTAGAATATACATTTTAAATATTTTGTGCCCTCAAGTCGTCTTGCCACACTTCAAAGAAATGGTATGATGTACTTCAAAGGCTGCAGAAAATATGAAATTGATTTCTCTAAGGCGCATCATTATATTTCTAAAGTTTGAATTGAGATGTATAAAGCAGCCGATGGACGTCACCGATGCGAGTCTTTACGGGACTGTTTCTTGTATTCTGCAGAGGGATTCAGCTCTGTGATCGTCAACTACACGTTGAGTATGTGGAGTGGTGACCAGAAATGTTTTGTCCTCATCCGTAACAATGACACTTCAGGTATGTATCTAAATCGTTGACTCACTTTCGTCATGAAGGGTAGCAGTATACAAAGACTGGTGATTATTTTCTTTGGTTTGCATTTTTAAAGATTGCACATTAGCCTCATGTAGCGCGAGACGTGCTTTATCTCTGTTCTTCTTTTCATGACAACAACGGCTTAAATGTGAAATTTCTATAGTTAGAGCAATACGCATGTAGGTGCCGTATTACGTGAATGTGTATTGATGTGAACAAGTGGTAATGCACTTCTACTGAAAACGTTGGCTTTGATTAGGGTGGTTAAGTGGCGTAACTGAAGAAACACGTAACTTGCAGCTTTGATGTAGAAGTAATAATTAAGCAGAAAAAAAAATTACCTTGCTAGGTCATGACATCGAAAGGACACAAAACGGTTGGTGAGTTAACGCTCCGGAATGGATGCCACGAAATGGGAATGCGGCCGCGGACGGCAAAGGGTTAGGTGGAGGGCCGAAATTAAGAAATTTAGAGGAATAATGTGGAATGAGCTCGCACAAAACAGGGTTGGTAAGGAGAGGCCTTCTTCCGGCAGTGGCCATAGGTTTTGCAGACGATCAAGATGATGGCGATGACGATGATGCATTTTCGGTTCTTACAAGTGAGCTATAGCTAGGGATCCGTGCTTTTGAAGCTTCTTTTTCTTGATATTCGCTAGGTGCTTTTCGGGGTTTATTTCTCGCGAATCGCTAGTTCTGCGAAATTCAAAGTTAAATTTCGCATTATTCTCAATAATCCAATATCTTTATATAGAATGATATCTGATCACGAAAACATAAGAACACATGAAGCGTATTTTAGTTGCCTGGAAGGTTTTACGCACACCACATATACACACGAGCACAAGTATTTGAATAAAAAGACATCAAAGTTTGTGCGTGTTGCAACCTTAAAGCTTGTTGCAATAGACGCATGCATACTTTACGAAGTCCGTACACTTGGTGCCGCGAGAGGCCCGTATATCAAGTCGTTGTCTCTCGCTCCCGGTGTCCCTATATGCGTTGACGTCTCTCGCTCCGTGCGCGACAAGCCCTTTGTTATATTTGCGATGACTGCGGACTACGTAATACCGTTGACGTGCGGCAACCTCTATATCGGCGAAACCAAACCGATGTATCAGAGACAGCTTAGAACATGTCCTTTCGATAAAGAACGGAACAGGGTCATTGTGGCATGGCGCCTCGCCTACTGTAACACGCACGCGCCGCGTAGTGTAAACAACGGACAGCCCAGCGCGCCCTCCCGGTGCGCGGACCGGTTTACACCCCGAGAGCAGGCGCGTCCGGGCGCCTCTGAAATAAACGCTTTTTGTTACCAGCAAGCCGTGTGGAGAGTCGCTTTCTTTCGTGCTCCTCGAGCACACGACATGGTGTCAGAAGTGGGGTTCTTCTGCCGTCTCTTCTAGCCTCTGCTCTCGTCGTCCTCAACGGTCTCCAACGACCACGATGACGGACTCGGCTACGGCAGCTACGAACGCCGCGACAGGCTTCTCTTTAAAGCCTCCTCAGCCATTTACGTTTGATCAAGCCTCCGAGTGGCCTGCATGGATCCTCGAGTTCGACGACTACCGCTTTGCATCGGGTCTCGTCCATCAAGAGCGTGAAATGCAGGTGCGAACTCTGCTCTACGTAATGGGTCGCCAAGCGAGACAAATTTTCAACACGTTCTCGCTCTCCACGGAAGACAGCAAAAACTTTGACCTTGTCAAGGCGAAGTTTGACTCGCACTTCGTCCAAGCGAGAAACGTCGTGTACGAGTCAGCTTGCTTCAATCGGCGGGAACAAGAGCCCTCCGAGACCGTCGACCAATACGTCACCGCCCTATACAACATGGCAGACAGGTGCGACTACGGTGACTTGCGGGATCGCCTCATCCGCGACCGCTTCGTACTGGGACTCCGCGACAAGAAGCTCTGCGAAGCCCTACAGATGGACGCTAACCTCACACTCGCCATGGCGCTCGCTAAGGCACGCCAAAAGGAGTCCGTGCACAAGCAGCAGCAGCAGCTCCTTCAGGCCTCCGGGGAACCGTCCTCTTTCAAGTCAGGGTACACCGGTCTCGACGCCGTCTCCCACAAGCATCGCGGCAAAGGCAAGAACCTACCGCGACCGCATAACAACGCCACGAAATCAAACAGTCAATCGTGTGACTACTGCGGTGGAGCGCCTCATTCTCGTTCTCTGTGCCCAGCAAAGACTGAGATGTGCTCAAAATGCAACACAAGGGGACATTTCGCTCGTGTTTGCAGAAAAGTTCCGTCAAGAGACATCTCAACGCTCGAGCAAGGAACCTCAGCGATGTTTCTTGGGGCCGCTAACCAACCAGCCGACGCTCAGCACGACTCAAGGCTTGTCGAAGTCGACCTGAACGGCTATCCACTGATCGCAAAGATCGACACCGGTGCTCAAGTTTCCGTTGTCCCGGCTACGTTTGCTGGAATTCCTGAACATCTCCAGCCAGCAAGCGAAACCCTCTCAGGACCGAGCGGCAGGGCACTTCTGGTCGTCGGAAAATTTGACGCAACGATCACGTGGAGGTCGCGAAGGTCGAACCAAGTCGTCTACGTTGTGCAGAAGCTGAAACATCCACTCCTTGGATTGCCTGCCATCGAAAGCTTGGGACTCGTAAAGTTTCTGTGTGCCACGGAGCGCGTTGAGGAACGATATCCCGAACTTTTCAACGGTCTGGGTCTGCTGCCGGGTGCGTACACAATTCGCCTCAATCCCGCGGCTGTGCCGTATTCTGTGACCGTGGCAAGGCGCATTCCTGTGCCCCTACGGAAAGCAGTCGAGCAGGAGATCATCAGCATGCAACAACAAGGAGTGATCCGCCCTGTAGAAGGCCCTACGGACTGGTGCGCCGGAATTGTTCCGGTAGTGAAACCCTCAGGAGGTGTCCGAATATGCGTGGACTTCACCCGCCTCAACTCTTCAGTCCTCAGGGAAAGATTTCCCCTCCCGTCAGTGGAACAGACGCTCGCTTTGTTAGGTGAGGCAACCGTTTTCTCAAGACTAGATGCAAATTCGGGCTTTCACCAAATCCTTCTTTCCCCGGCATGCCAAGATCTGACAACATTCATTACGCCAGTTGGACGCTTTTGTTTCACGAGACTTCCATTCGGCATAACGTCAGCACCGGAGTATTTCCAAAAACGCATGTCCGAAATCCTGAGTGGACTAACAGGAGTCGTCAATCTCATGGACGACATTCTCGTCTTTGGCCGCGATCAAGCCGAGCACGACGGAAACCTTGACACGACTCTCAAGAAGCTTGCTTCCTCTGGAATCACCCTCAACCGCTCTAAATGCGCTTTCAGCGTGAAGGAGGTGACCTTCCTAGGCTGTGTCATCAGTAGTCAAGGCATACGTCCCGACCCTAAAAAAGTCGAGGCTATCAAGTGTCTCCCGCCGCCTACAGACGTCGCCGGAGTCCGCCGGATCTTAGGGATGGTGAACCATCTGGCAAGGTTCCTGCCAAATTTGGCCGAAAGGACAGCCGCTCTCCGCGTTCTCCTCAAGAAAACGTCGGAGTGGACATGGGGCCCCGCTCAAGATAAAGACTTCCAAAACATCAAGGACCTCATCTGTTCGGGCCAGTGCTTGGCAAAATACCATCCGGAATATCCTACTACACTCTCAGCAGACGCATCAGCCTACGGATTGGGCGCAGTACTGCTACAAGTGCAACCGGATGGGAACAACCGCCCAGTCGCATTCGCCTCAAGATCCCTAACGCCCGCCGAAACGCGGTATGCTCAGATAGAAAAGGAAGCATTGGCTCTAACCTGGGGAGCCGAACGGTTCGAAGAATACCTGCGTGGTCTCACGGCAACCTTTCAAACAGATCATCAACCTTTGATCACCCTCCTGGGAAAAGAGTCTCTCGATCTGCTGCCACCACGAATTCAACGCTTCCGCATGCGCCTCATGCGCTTCAGCTACGTCATGCAGTACGTCCCAGGAAAAAGTATTGCTACTGCTGACACTCTCTCGAGAGCACCAACTGCAAGCAGTTCGACAGCGGGAACTCTCACTTGTGATGAAGTGAGCGCCTACGTAGAGGGTGCACTCATGGGTCTGCAAACTTCCGCCTTCGATCCAGTGAAGAAAGCTCAAAAAGAAGACGAGGTCTGCCAGCGTCTTCTGTGCTTTTGCCTCAACGGATGGCCGGAAAAACGCAGCGTCCCAGCCCCCCTCTCTCCGTTTTGGCAGTACCGAACAAGTCTGTCTGAAAACGATGGCTACCTGCTGTACGGAACGCGCCTAGTGATTCCTCATTCTCTGAGAAGCGAAATTCTCACTCGCCTACATGAGGGGCACCAAGGCATCGGACGCTGCAGAGAAAGGGCAAAGCAGTCTGTGTGGTGGCCAGGAATCTCATCGGAACTCCAGCGAATGGTTTCTAACTGTGAAACTTGCGCTATAAACCGACCGCAAAGAGCCGAGCCGCTTCTGCCGACAGTTACACCAGAGCTTCCATGGCAGATGGTGGGGATCGACTTATTCCAACTTCGGGGAAAGAACTACCTGATATGTGTGGACTATCGCTCACGGTACCCCGAGATTGCACTCCTTGCTTCCACCTCCGCAGACGCCGTCATTAACCACCTCAAAAGCATTTTCGCTCGTCATGGCATCCCTGTGACAGTGGTATCCGACAACGGCCCGCAGTTCTCGAGCTCGGCATTCGCAGAATTCGCTAAAGCATACGGCTTCAACCACACCACGAGCAGCCCTGTTCATCCGCAGGCCAACGGGGAAGCGGAACGTGCCGTTCAAACAGTGAAACATCTGCTCGAGAAAGCAGACGATCCGTACCTCGCCCTACTGGCCTACAGAGACACGCCGGGGCCGACAGGCTTCAGCCCGGCTAAATTGCTCATGGGACGCCAGCTACGCTCTCGAGTTCCTGCATTTCCTGCCCTCCTAGTTCCCGGAAACGTCGACAACAAACAAGTGACGAAAAGGGACCTCGAAGCAAAACAACGCCAGAGGCGAAACTTCAACCGTCGTCATGCGGCTAAGGACCTACCAGCTCTCTCTCCAAACACCCGTGTCTGGGTGCGAGACCTCAAATGCGAGGGGGAAATAACTCAACAAGCAGACACTCCCCGCTCCTACTGGGTCCAAACAGAGCGCGGACACGTGCGTCGCAACAGAAAGATGCTCGTCCCATTGCCGGCCTCACAGAAGAAAGCGCAACCGCTTCCCTCCTCATTATTCTCCGACACTGACGACGAAGATTTCGAGCCGTCGACAGTCGCGGGACCGCTAGCTGCCCTCTACAATGGAGCTTCGTCCCAGCGAGGTGACCCGCTGCGAACCGACAGCAATAATTCACTGCCCAAGCCAGTCAGCGATGCTGCAGCAGAGACATCGAGGGTTCCAGCAACCACCACCCGTTCCGGCCGCAGAGTGTTTGTGCCTGAACGCTACGGTGTAGTCACTTAAGAGAGGGAGATGTGGCATGGCGCCTCGCCTACTGTAACACGCACGCGCCGCGTAGTGTAAACAACGGACAGCCCAGCGCGCCCTCCCGGTGCGCGGACCGGTTTACACCCCGAGAGCAGGCGCGTCCGGGCGCCTCTGAAATAAACGCTTTTTGTTACCAGCAAGCCGTGTGGAGAGTCGCTTTCTTTCGTGCTCCTCGAGCACACGACAGTCATATTGGCCGTTAATGCCGGAGTTTTTCAGATAAATCCGAATGGTCAAAAATATTACCGGCGACTGTGTTCCGAAAACATGGAGCCCCAGTTGTAGCTTAGTTATAAACGACGAAACTTTTGTGTACCTGATGACCACTGTGTTGTGCGGCACAACAGGACCGTGCCGGTTTATCTGTGTAGCGCTGTGCCAAACTACACGAGTATGCGCAACAATTTTAACAGGGAAGCTGATTCAGCAGGCCGTAAACACTTTGGTGTGAAAAAATTGTGTACAAAAACATGGTTGATCCCTCCGTCATAGGAATCGGTATAACACGAAAGTAAAACGTGTCTTTACAGAAGTAGTTGAATGTTTACAGACCATTGATATAAGAGAGCTTGCACAATGTCTATTGGTGTTTGGCATCTATAGCACCGTTTACCGTGGATACACCAACGCTGACGCACATCTCCGTCCCGATGACTAACGTCCATGATCAATGCTTAAACGAAGCTTTGTGATGGTTGTAGTTGTCACCGGTGAGAGCGTAATTAGGGAAAGTTGTGTGACAGCCAGAACATCGTCGCTGAATGGACGCAGAACTTGGGCATGCGGCATCCCGCCGCATATTAAAGAGTTATTGAACACCACGGCGAGACTAGAGGAAGCGCAACGCGCGTCGTACCTACCCTCTAGCGCGGCCGCGACTTTTGTCGGGGCGAGTGCAAGCAGGGAACGCGGTGTTACAGTCACGCGACGCAGGCACCGCGTCGCAGAGCTATATTTAATACGGATGGATGACATGAGCGAGGCCGAGGCTTGGGCTAAGGTCGCCACCTCGCGGTGTGTTAAGGCCTTGACAAAATTGCACTTCTATTAGAAACGCGTCGAATGGGACGCACGCGTAGCAAAGACGCGTTGCAGGAGTTCTAGGCCAGGGTCATAATGCATTACTTGACTACCGCTCCCAGACGGCGACACCACCCCGCCGACCAAGAGCACTGTGAGAGGAACTGTGAGATATAGAAGGCGCGTTTGTAAAGCCTCCAGAATGTGTGACCATGGCGCAGTGGATAACGTGCCCGGCATATGTTGTCACGGACCGAGAGGTCGTGGGTTCGACTCTCGTTGATGGAACTTTCTTTCTGTGATCGCGTGCATTCTTGACGTCATTTCTGTGATGGAAATACGTCATTTCCGTGATAAAAATTAGGACGGTCACTGACGGGCGGCAAACACCAATTAAGGTTCCTAAAGAGATGCCACCTGTAATTGAGAAAAGCTTTAATAAATAGTGGGCATTAACCCAGTGATGTACACCGCGGCCGCAGGGTTCAGCTTTGCTGAAGCATCTATACGAAGTCCTTCAGCGGTACGTATAATACGGCAGTTTGGGCACGTTGGTAATCCATTCTTGAATAAAATAAAAGCGCACGGACACACAGACGCAATAAAAGCACAGATATATAAACACACAGGCGCTACTTCCAACACATTTATTGTTGCAATACAGTCGCTACTTATGGCATCGCCTAATCGACCGATATCATCCGCATAAGTTCGAATCCACTAAGAGTTGACTCTTTCAAAATGGCGTTATCACACCCAGAAAATCTCATTCTTTTTTATTGCCAGAACAATTATATGGACACTCTCGGCTGGTTTTTGTCGTCAGTGTCAGCGTCGCCGTCATGTCCCCTATAGGCATATGCATGAATAGATAAATAAAATACACCAAGATATATTGAGACAAATATTTTCCGAAGAGCAGATTCGAACGCGCGACCCCTCGCTTCGCAGCGCGCGGCGTTAGACGGCTCGGCCATGAAAGCGTATACGTCCTTCAGCATACTAATGGCGAGCTATTTATATATACCATTTACCGCTTGTGGTACGCCGATCTCGGGGAAATTTCAGCGTGTTCTGAGCATTACCAGTGAGAAGGCGAGAAGGGCGAGCTTGAGAGGTCGGCGCCCCGCTCACTGCGATTCTCGCGCTCGTTTACCACCTGTACTTTGCCCTCCAGGGCGTGGTCAGGCGTGGTCGCCTGAGCCCGCGCGCTTATCTCCTGATGGCGGTTTGTACGTCTTGTGCTTTTACCGGAAAGGTCACTTCACTCGCTGCAGCGGCCCCGTTTGCGAAAGGAGCGCACTACTGTGGCAGTTGTTAGTTCGCGCTCGTCCTGTGTATACCTGTGCGTACGTTTCGTGCGTCCTTCTTTGTGTTTGAGCAGTGCGCTTTAAGTGTCGAGCTCTGAACGTTGTTAGTTCGCACTCGTCCTGTGTGTGTTCTTTTCATGCGACCTTTGCGCTTAAGCAGCGTGCTGCACGTTTCGAACTGTTTGCCGTTCTTCGCGTGACATTCTAATTCGTTGCCATTGCGTCTATTGCTTCGCACTTGCGGCGAAACTGTGGATTTTTTTTGTCAGAGCAATTCATGGCACGCTTGAGCACATTTTCCCCATCTTCTTAATCTCTTGTGGCTTGCTGATTTCCCTCGTCAGCTGATTTCTATTTCTGTCGACAATTCTGCGCCTGTCTAACAACGGAACACAGCCGCGTCTCTTAGAATATATAGTTAAAAATCCACCAGCCAAGTTAGGCAACGACCGGTTTGCCCAACATAGCTGCGAGCACAGGACAGCGGTAGGCAACGGTGTTTTCCGTGCGCTCTTAGTTTTGTTTTCAAACAGGCACGCACAACGAAAGAATACTAGGGAATGGGAAAGGCAACGGCAGCTGCGAGAAGAACCTGAAGCGATGGACCACCTACGCGAACGACGACGCGGCCTCAGATCTACTGAATGTGCGAACGCTCGGTTTCAGCGCCAGTGTCTTTCTCTGGAGTTTGGACATCCGTGTCGTGTCTGTGACTGTCTGTGGGTTAACTGCAACCTCTCTGCGCTGAGAAGCAACATAGTATCACCTACCTAAAGCATAGCAACAACCTAGAAGCAACGTAGAAACAGCGTAGAATCACCTAGCTAAAGCCTCGCAACAACCTAGAAGCAGCCAGATTAGACTTCAGAATCGTCTAGCTTCACAGTTTCAAGCCTTGCGCAAGCTTAGTGCAAGCTTCGCCATTTTTTTTATATTGGCTCAGAATGCTAAATGGGCATTGCCTACTTCTTCCAAAGGGAAAACACGGTAAATGCGCATGTAAAGAATAATTTCCCCACTGCTTATTTAACTCGTTTCGCATAAATTCCGGTGGTCGACGTAGGCATCCTTGGTTGTGAGCGAAAAATCAGCATTTTCCGTGAGAGAGAGATGCAAATATTCGAGAGAGATGCAAATAAAGAAATAAAAAGCCTTCGGCTTGAGTGGTAATCGAACCCATGACCTATGCGTGGCCAGCAGGCGTTCTACCACGTAGCCACACCCGCGCCAGAAATCTCCCCGGAAGAAAACACTACATGAATAATGTGTAGTGCGAGCAGTGCCATTAACACGTGTCATATTGCGTAGCATTAGCGTAGAATCACACCAGGTGTCAAAGATTGTGAATTGAGCAACGATTGGTTGATATCATGGTGCACCATTTGCGAAGCGCACATGCATAATTATTCATGATTGTCAACAACCGCATGAACAATGTGTTCAGTGGCGCAAGCGCGCGCGTTGCCTTACGGTCGCGTAGTGGGTACCTCGCGAGCTCGCTAAAGGAACAATTAGGTCGTGGTGGGCACTTCGACTCTACTTGCAGTAGGCATTCTAGGATAGTTGAAAGAGCCGATTTACAGGCGTACAGATGTTCGTCTCCTTGCAGCATGGTTTAGGTGTCCATCGAGAGGCGAAGCTAGGCTAGCAATTGAGAAGGCGATCCTAACCGGGTCCGATTAGGCTGTCGCGGTCTACTCTTCAAGGCGAAGCTCAAGCGTCTTCTAAGTTTTAACAGCAAAGCTGTTTAAGCCAGGCGCAAAAAGTGCGCGTTTCACGAAAAGCCAGTCACGCCGTAGCCATGGCAACCAGCGACGATGCAGCTGCTAGGACAACTGGTCTAACCACGTGACGTTATGCCAAGCCGCGCAGGCGCACTAGTGACAACCATACAGCTGCTACCACTAAGCACCGCCCAGCGGCGGAGACACATCGCGCAGCCGAGTTCCGCGGCGCTTCCGGCGCTCGATCAGATACCGGCATGGGACGCGCAAAGGAAGTACGTAGTCCCGAAGAAGCAGCAGCGCATCGTGTAGCGAGGCTTGTCGCTGTACGAGAACGGCAACGGCAGTGACGGGCAGATCCAGAATGCGCGGCCTGGGAAAGGGAGAACAACAGACGACGAGAAGATACTGCCGATCACCGTGAGGGGAATGCTGCGCGCATGCGAACACTACGTCAAGATCCAGCCTGCCGGAAAGCCGAATAGAAGCGGCGCCGTGCCCGTGCTTCTACCGGCAGTGCCTAGTTCAACCTAGCTACAACCAAGTTCAAGGAGTGGCAGCCATGAAACGCCATCAAATGGGCCATCTTCGCTGTGTCTCAAGCATTGCGCGGACGAGTGCAAGCTTTCACCCTTTTAACACGAAAGTGTTTTATGCCGGGGTCCACCAAGACTTTCATGACGTATTTCCGTCACGGAAACACGTCAGCAAAATGAACGCCATCAGATGGCATAGAAATAGTTCCGTTGACAGGGGCCGAACCCACGACCTCTGGGTCCGCGACGATGGCTGGCGTGCGTTTAGCCCACTGCGCTACCGCCAAACACATAACGGAGGCTACATGAACGCGCCTTTTATCTTTCACACTTTTCTTTCAAAGTGCTCTTGGATGGATGGATGCTGTGAGCGTGGCTTTTATAACGGGATTGTGGCATGTGTGCCACCAGGTTCGAAAAAACGACCCAAAGATCTTCGTTGCCTCCGCAGTTGGCTCCAGCAACGCGCCGTTGCTACGCTGTCCCATTCGACGCTTTACAAGAGTGGAAGTGTAATTTCGTCAACGCTTTAACACATCGCCAGGCGGTGGCTTCATCCCAATCCCCGAAAGCCTCGCTCATAGCATCCATCCACGTCGAAAAATAGCCACTCCGACGCTCGATAAAGTTCTTTGCCTGCCTGCTGCCTGCCTGTCGCACCGCGTTCGCCGTTCACCCTGTGAGAATAACGGGCTGGCTAGAAAGAAGACACGACGCTTTGAAGGAGTTAATATCGAGTATCAGTGCTTACTATGTGCTTGTTGATGCCATCTTTGCACGGGATTCACCCTATGCCGCGTCCAGGTATATCT
Source organism: Rhipicephalus sanguineus (assembly GCF_013339695.2). Taxonomy (NCBI): domain Eukaryota; kingdom Metazoa; phylum Arthropoda; class Arachnida; order Ixodida; family Ixodidae; genus Rhipicephalus; species Rhipicephalus sanguineus. The sequence goes on along the minus strand of NC_051182.1, from coordinate 101,938,424 downwards.
TGACGACATCAGCTACCGCAAGGGTTAAAACATGACCATGGCCGTTAGTCGCCGGTACGGAGACGTGCCACTAGGCACGTCTCCGTACCGTGGGTGCGTCCACGTGGGTGCGTCCCCACCAAGAGGTCCTATATCTGCCAAACAACAATAGATATTGCACAAGCCCTCATACACAAGTGCACCATAAACAATCAACTAATTCTGGTACGACATGTTTCCCTTTCGTGTCATATCGATTCCTTCTGATGGAGGGATGAACCATCTCTTTTGTTTTCTTTTTGCTATATATACATTGAATGCCTAATAATGTATTTAGCTATCTTATACCTACACGATTCAGGGGCCCGGAAACGCCGTGTTGTTGTCCATGGAGTGTCGGCCGGTCTATTCCTCGGCTGGCCGACTGAATCAACTGAACTTAATAGTAGGAGTGTTTTACCTGCACCGCTAAAACCAGCTAGAAACTAACCAACGTACTGGCTGGTTTGTTATAGACTAATCTAGGTACTACTTTTAAGAACTTTCGGGGTAGCGATTTTGATGAAAAAAGAAAGCTGCCGCACGCACTGACAAAAAATAAAAGCTGTAATTTTCCTTTTGAGCACCACATGTAGATGTAACGTTGAAAAAAAAAAAACGCCACGCCTGCGCGGAAAGCGCAGCACAGTCACAGCGAAAGCTGGAAGAGCGGCATTTCTAGAGCCCGTTGTAAACTCTCTTGGGGCTACTCCTACAAGTACACTAGCAAGGTACCCACTACGCTATAAATCAGAATATTTGTGAAGTTGGGAAGCACCTACAACGCATTATTCATCATTGTGCGCAGAAGCGAGGTTCCAGCTACACATATGTAAGGCATTATGTGAACTTTGTTTACGTGACGACTGATGACGATGAAGAATTGTGGCTCAGCCCTTGTAATGGGTTGGAAGCTGTAAACGGCTCACCAGTTACGTAATTCGCATTATGTGACGCCCGGTCGCTATTTCACTCTCCCACCTTGCAATATAACATACGTTGACGTGAGCAAGAGAGACACAGAGGGGAGGGAAGAACTTCATTGAGACCCTGAGGAAATGGATGATGGGCTTATGGGCTTCCCTGGCAACAAATGCAAGTGCACTTGCGAGGAACCCACTACGCTGTACCTCATCATAATTTCTGTGACATAGGGAAACAGCCACTACGCCATTTTTCGTCATTCAACGGAGAACCATGGTACCCGCTAAAAACATGTAAGGCATTATGCGCACTTTGTTGGTGTTGTGCCTGATGACGATGAAGAATTATTGCAGAGCCCCTTGTAATGGGTTGGAAACATCCAACAGCCCACGCGTTGCGCAATTCGCATTGTGTGACGCCTGGTTACAGAATTCGCGTTGTGTGGTGTGTGGTTGTTAATTCACTCTTCTACCACACTAAATTACATATGTTAATGTGGTTCCTTCTGGACATGAAGCGTGTATAGCATCTTCTTGCAAGGCAGTTCCAAGCACCGGCATGGCTCTGAGGTACAACACTGGGCTCCCACGCAGAGGGCCCAGGTTCGAACCCCGTTCCATCCTGGAAATTTTTTCTTATTTCGTTTTTTCTTCTTATTTCGAGCGATAGTGGTTACGGACACCGGCGGCGGTGGCGGCGGCGGCGGACAACTACGGCGCCAAAAACGGCCGGTAAAAATGATCTCATAACAGCTTTCGCTGTAAAAGGGATACGTACTGCGTAGCACTACATTACAGAGACCTTGTTTATAATCGGGTTACTTGTAATCTGGTCACTGTAATTGAGTTCAGCTATAACAACAACTATGCGTTACCAGTTTCTTTGGTGCTTCACGTAAACTTCTGCCGTAAAATGAATCGGAGGTATTCCTCAAAGGAAACAAAGGTGATGAACAATGTGCAGCCAATGTACAGGAAAACGTTTTTTATTTGTGGTCGCGGGAGCCTGCCATGATATATTTTTGTTTGCTGCGCTTTAGCAGCGTACAGTTCATAAGCAGCGTAACTGGGTCTTAAGGTTTGTTATTTCGTTCGTTTCAGGCGAAGTTCAATGCGAACTCCACGTGTGGAGCTCGTCTTGGCGAGGTAACCACAGCTCCTGTGATATGAATTACGAAGAGCTCTGTGGCAAAGCACAAGGTCCAGAAGTTTTCTCGGAACATGAGTGCATGTAGCACAAAGAGACGAAAATGAATGAACGCTGTGTTCGGTGTTCTAGCCGTGACGCGGCAACGAATTCGTGCTTTTCAGTGTGTGGTAAATGATACAAATAAAATATTCCTACAATGGACGCAAAAACAGCCTTTCTATCGCAAGTCATTTACGCGCGCCACATTCACGTAATGAGATACTTCACTTAAAAGCATGCCTATAAATGGCTGCAAGCCCAATCCCTGAGCTACGTATCTGCTTGCCAGGCGTCGATGTCGTGGCCGTGTTCAATAAACAGCTTAACAAATTGGTATATATATATATATATATATATATATATATATATATATATATATATATATATATATATATATATATATATATATATGTATATATATATATATATATATATATATATATATATATATATATATATATATATATATATATATATATATATATATATAATATATATATATATATATATATATATATATTGTAGAGAAGAAGAGTGGCCTCAGCGGCATCACCGTAAGCTCGTGCTTGCCGTAAGCTCGGACTTGGCGCTGTGTTCGCGCAACGAAAAGCAGGGTTTCATGAATATGTCGTCGCCTACGCGAGCCGAACACTGACGAAAGCAGAGGCTAACTACTCGGTTACCGAGAAAGAGTGTTTAGCGATTATTTGGGCCCTTGGGAAATTTCGCCCTTACCTGTATGGTCACACATTTGACGTAGTCACTAACCACCACGTCCTTTGTTGGCTATCCACTCTTAAGGACCCGCCTGGACGACTTGCTCGCTGGGCCCTCAAACTTCAGGAGTACGACATCCGCGTTATTTACAGATCCGGTCGCAAGCACACGGACGCTGACGCCCTTTCTCGCTCACCGGTATCGGATGACGGTGCTTGCCTATCTGCCGTTGAGCCTGCACTTGCATCACCCGCCCTACGCAACATAACGGCGGAGCAACGGAAGGATCCCTGGATCAGTGCACTCCTCGGCATCCTTTCTGATCCTGTCACCTCTTCCCCGTCTCGTGCTCTCCGCCGCCAGACTACCAACTTTTGCATCCGGGATGACCTTCTTTATCGACGCAACCACCTTTCCGACGGTCGCAAGTGGCTTCTTGTGATACCCCGCCACCTCCGTGCTGTTATATGCGATGCTTTCCACGCGGACTCACAGTGCGCACATGCAGGCCTCTTCAAGACACGCTAGGCTTCGACTGCGATTTTATTGGCGCGGCATGTGTAACTACGTGGGGAAGTTCATTTGCTCGTGTGCTCAGTGCCAACGGCGAAAGTTACCTGCCGCACAAGTCTATCCGTCACAACCTCTTCCCTGTCCTAGTCGACCCTTTGACCGTGTTGGCATTGACATATACGGACCGCTGCCATCAACTCTAGCAGGTAACCGCTGGATTATCGTTGCGATAGACCACCTGACACGATATGCCGAAACAGCCGCACTGCCGACTGCCACATCCCGTGACGTTGCAACGTTTCTGTTGCGACATTTCGTTCTGCGCCATGGTGCCCCTCGCGAGCTCCTAAGCGATAGAGGCCGTGCCTTTCTTGCCGACGCTTTGAAGGCACTACTTGACGAATGCCGAATCGTGCACCGCACAAGTACGGCGTACCATCCGCAAACGAACGGCATGACAGAGCGCTTCAACCGTACTCTTGGCGATATGCTATCAATGTACGTCGCCTCTGATCATTGAAATTGGGACCAAGTTCTCCCTTTCGTCACCTACACTTACAATACTGCGGTACAAGCTACTACTGGATTTTCTCCGCACTTTCTTCTATACGGACGAGAACCTTCAAATACGAATGACACCATTCTACCATATAAGCCTGACCAGTCCGAAAGTACCCCTCTGTCCGAAGCTGCCCGACATGGTGAAGAATGACGCCAGCTTGCCCGCTCCTTTTCTACCGAGGACCAGTGGCAGCAGCAATCCCGTCAACCTGGCGACCGTTCGGCACCAGCGTTTTCCCCTGGCTCTTTGGTATGGCTTCGAGTACCCGCTACCGCACCCGGCTGCTCCGCAAAACTCATTGCCAAATACCTCGGACCATACCGCGTAGTAGAGCAAACGTCCTCCGTCAATTACCTCGTGGAGCCCATCACGCCATCGATAGATCTACGCTATCGTGGCCGCGAACTTGTCCACGTCTCTCGCATCAAGCCGTACTGCGACCCAATCGTTGTGTCCTCACCGTAAGACGCCAGGATGGCGCCTTTTTCTGCGGTGAGCGATTGTAGAGAAGAGTGGCCTCAGCGGCATCGCCATCACCGTGAGCTCGTGGTTGCTGCGCTTGGCCGAACGCTGCTGACCGCTGCTTGTTCACACGCATTCTCTGCCAATAAACCTCTTAGCAATATATATATTGCCACCTGGTGTTTTGAGCCAGCATGCCGTGGCAAGCCGAAAAGGCGAAGAAGACGAAGGCGAGGAGCGCTGGCCGTTGGACCGTGTCTGTCATTCGCGTCTTGCTGTTCCGGTGTTCTTGCCCTACAACGCCTATAAGTGCGTGACAAACTGGTGGTGGTGCGGGATAATCTATGCACCGTACCCCTCCGAGTAGCAAGATCTCAAGCATCGTGCCGGTGGTTACTCCTGTGCACCGCGCCAGCAGAAGGATTCGAGGACAAGCTCCTGAGTTTGGACTGCTCCCAGACAACATGGCGGCTCCGACCACCCCAACCAACACCAACCAAACCGGTAAGGAAGGCACAACGCCGCTTCATTGTACTTTGCTCAATCCTCGAACGCCAAATCCCTTCCATGGCGCTCCACATGAGGATGTGGAAGATTGGCTTGTGCACTACGACTTTGTTGCCGTGCACAACAAGTGGGACAACGCAGACAAGCTGCGACATGTCTATTTCAGCCTCATGGATGGCGCGCGTGTTTGGTATGAGAACCGTGCAGGCATCTTGACATCATGGGAAGACTTCAAACGCAGGCTTCTTGAGACTTATGCCAACCCTGATCGTCGGGAGCGAGCTGAGCGTGATCTCCAGTCCCGCATACAAATGCCAAACGAAGGCGTTGCAATGTATGTCGAGGACATGACGCGTCTTTTCCGACGAGCCGACCTTAACATGGCAGAAGAGAAAAAGGTGCGGTACCTCATGCGCGGGGTGAAAGAGCAGCTGTTCGGTGGGCTTGTGCGCAGTCCGCCCAAGACTGTGTCAGAATTTCTTTCTGAAGCCGTGACCATCGAGAACACTCTTCGGCACCGGGCCCCATCATACGAACGACAAGTCAACGCTGCCTCAACTACGGACTGCTTGGGAGCTTTCGGTGGCCACATGGATTTCTTTCGAGAGCTCATACGCTCAGTTATACGCGAAGAACTTCAGAAGCTGTCAGTACCCTCACGGCACACTATCTCTTCTTTGTCCAGCGTTGTCCGAGATGAAGTCCAGCATGCCCTAAGAGAACCGTCTTTTATGAGAGAACCTCAGCCACCGAGTGACTTCCCCCGGATGTCGTATGCTCAAGCTTTGAGGCAACCGGTCACACCTGCAATGCCGTTTCACACCGCGGCCTCGGTCACACCTGCAATGCCGCTTCACACCGCGGCCCCAGCAATGCTGCAGACAGTCCAAGCGGCCCCGTATTACAACAACCATCGACTGACCCCGCGGAAATCAGACGTATGGCGTGCACCAGATCGACGTCCTCTCTGCTTCCACTGTGGCGAAGCTGGGCATGTATACCGACAGTGCACCTACCGGGAGCTTGGCCTACGCGGATTTTCGGCGAACTCACCGCGACCTAGGTTCGGCCAGCGGCCCCCTGAAATCGAAGACTACGTTGCGCAGCTGCGTGGATCCTCGTCATCCCTGCATCAACCTCGCTCCCCATCACCGCGGCGGTTTTCCCCTAGTCGCCGTAGCTATTGGAGCGTGGTGCAGGGTCGGTCACCCAGCCCACGCCGGGAAAACTAACCACAGCGACCTTCGGGGGCAAGGCCGCTCAGACTGGATATGCTCAAGGCCCCCCATCGACGCTTACGCGAACCGACGATCCACCGACGACATCACCGACTGATTCCAGAAAGGTTTCCTTGGACATTCCAGTACTGCTCGACGGTCGCCAAGTCAGTGCTTTAGTGGATACGGGTGCGGACTATTCTATCATTAGCGAAAAACTGGCCGCCCTTCTGAAGAAAGTGACGACGCCTTGGAACCGAACGCCAATTCGTACTGCTGGCGGTCATATCGTCACACCGCTCGGCGTTTGCACGGCACGAATACAGATTCGCGGTTGTACCTTTGTTGTTAGCTTGAGCGTTCTCCGTCAGTGTTCTTGAGACCTAATAATTGGAATGGACTTTCTCAGAGAGCACGGTGCTATCATCGACACTCGACAACGCCTCGTCACATTCTCGACAAAGAGTGCCACAGCAGCGAACGACACTAGCCACCATCGAGTATGTCTGCGTGTAATAGACGACGCTGTCACGATACCACCGCGCGCAAGTGTCGTGGTTAAAGTGGCGTGCGACGGATTAGCACACGGCGAAGTGGTGGAGGAAAGCAATCATTCCCTACTCCTTTCCCAAGGTGTCTGCGTAGCACGAAGCCTGGTTGACCTCCGTGAAGGCCACTGCGAGGTTCTTGTCACAAACTTCAGCTACGCCCACCGGCACCTTTTCCCCGGTACTGTCATCGCCTACGCCGACCCAGTAGCCGATGTCACTGAGTGTTTTGCTTCCGAGGCGATCGACACTGCTGAAGCACCTCTCCGCGGAGTCGACATAAGTCCCACTCTTCCTGGCGAAGACAAACAAAGACTACGCGACCTGTTGCTGGAGTTCCACACTTGCTTTGCACGTTCGTCGAAGATACGTCAGACATCGATTACGAAACACCGTATCATCACCTACGACGACGCGCACCCTATACGGCAGCAGCCTTACCGAGTTTCACCAACCGAACGACGCGCAATTCAAACGCAGGTGAAGGAAATGCTTCAATACGGCGTAATCAAGGAGGTTTAAAAAAAATTCTGGAGTGGAAGCTCTCGCAACGCCTTGCCAGAACGAGTGAAGCCAGCTTTTGCCCACCAAAGAACTCGGAAACATGCTCTTTTCTGGTGGTGCCTACTAAGAGATTAAATGGCTTTGATCTGTTAGTATAAATACTACGTTAATTATAAAATAAAAGATAGTTGTTGCCGACAAAAGTAACCCGTCGAGTGGAGTATTGGCGACTGATCTCCAATAAAATTTGCCATGATTATGAGGCTTACTGATGAAAACTAGTAACACAAAGACACGCTTGGAGCAGTATCTGACCCGTAAAAGTTGCTATATTAAACTCGTCTGGCGTGCGTGGAAAACGCTCGCTTTCCTTCGCCAAACGCCGGTGATTTATCGTGCCCCTACTAAGATGGCGGCCGCAGCCGCCATCTTGTGGTGGGCACGGCTTCACTCTTGCGCAATAATCGCCGCTCCAGCAATTTTTTTGTAACCTCCTTGGGCGTAATACAGCCCTCAAGCAGCCCGTGGTCATCGCCTGTCGTCCTGGTGAAAAAGAAGGATGGCTTCCTTCGGTTTTGTGTCGATTATAGGAAGCTGAATAACGTCACAAAGAAAGACGTGTACCCGTTGCCTCGGGTCGACGATTCTCTAGACAGGCTCAGGCGCGCAAAGTACTTCTCCTCAGTCGACCTGAAAAGTGGCTATTGGCAAATAGAGGTCGATGAGCGGGATCGCGAAAAAACTGCTTTTGTAACTCCGGACGGCCTTTACGAATTTCGAGTGCTCCCTTTCGGCCTCTGTTCCGCTCCGGCCACCTTCCAACGAATGATGGATACCGTTCTCGCTGACCTCAAATGGAAAAGTTGGCTTGTCTACCTGGATGATGTCGTTGTCTTTTCGGAAACGTTTGACGAGCACCTACGTCGCCTTCGGAGTGTTCTCGGAGCCATTCGATCGGCTGACCTCACCCACAAGCCTGAGAAAAGCCATTTCGGCTACGAAGAGCTAAAGTTCCTCGGCCACGTTGTGAGCGCTGCTGGTGTTCGGCCCGATCCCGAAAGACTGCTGCCGTGGCTGCTTTTCCAGCCCCTACGGACAAGAAAAGTCTTCGACGATTTCTGGGTCTGTGTGCGTATTATCGCCGCTTTATTGAAAATTTCTCTAAGTTTGCGGAGCCACTAATCAGACTTACGCGTGACGACGCACCATTTCTATGGGCTGACGAACAATCGACTGCCTTTGCGGAACTGCAACATAGATTGTCTTCTCCTCCTGTACTTGGCGATTTCGAGGAGGACGCCGATACAGAGGTACGCACTGACGCCAGCAACATTGGTCTCGGAGCTATCCTGGTGCAAACTCAAGATGGGACCGAAAGAGTTATCGCCTACGCGAGCCGCACTTTGTCACGAGCCGAGATCAACTATTCAACGTCAGAGAAGGAGTGCCTCGCGGTAATATGGGCTATTACGAAGTTAGGCCTTATCTCTACGGGCGCCCATTTAAAGTTGTGACTGATCATCACTCTTTATGCTGGTTGGCTAACCTCCGAGACCCTTCTGGCCGATTAGCAAGATGGAGTCTGCGACTTCAGGAATTCGACGTCACCATCGTATACAAGTCAGGTAGAAAGCATGAAGATGCCGACACACTATCACGAGCCCCTCTCGAAAAAAGACGACAGCGCCTTCCTGGGGACTCTCAGCGCGGCGGATCTGATCGCTAAACAACGACCGGACGCTGAGTTAAGGCTCATCATTGATCATTTAGAAGGTGGCACCGCGTCAATCCCTCGTCCTATTTCGCGAACGTTGCCGTCATTTTGCTTACGAGAGGGCATATTATACAAACTGAACACCGGTGTCGGCAGCAGATCTCACCTTCTAGTCGTGCCTCAAGGCCTTCGCGATGACATCCTGTTAGCTTGCCACGACGAGCCGACATCTGGCCATCTGGGCTACTCGAGGACTCTTGATCGGGTGCGACAATATTACTGGCCTAAACTGGCTGTTTGCGTCAAGCGCTACGTGAAAGGATGCCGTGAATGTCAGCGTCGCAAGTCGCCACCTTTAAAACCTGCAGGCCTCCTACAACCCATCGATCCACCACGTACGCCGTTTGACCAGGTTGGAATGGACCTCCTTGGGCCGTTTCCTTTGTCCTACTCCGGAAACAAGTGGATCATTGTCGCCACTGATTACTTGACCCGTTACGCTGAGACGAAGGCACTACCCCGCGGGACAGCATCCGAAGTCGCCCAGTTTTTCATGCATCACATTGTGCTTCGTCACGGCGCCCCGTCATTCATCATCACTGACCGAGGGACAGCGTTTACGGCGAAGCTCTTGGACGACATCTTCAAGCTCAGTTACACGAACCACCGGAAGACCACTGCGTACCACCCTCAGACTAATGGTTTGACAGAAAGGCTCAACAAAACGCTGGCGGACATGATCTCTATGTACGTGGATGCGCAGCATAAAACGTGGGACGAAATCCTACCGTACGTAACGTTTGCGTACAACACCGCAACACAGGAAACGACTCGATTCACGCCATTCCGCCTCGTTTATGGTCGAGATGTTCAATCCATGCTAGACGCCATGATTCCTTATGACGACAACTACCAGCACGAGCAGTTAGCTCCTGACGTCGAAGATTACATTCAGCGCGCAGAGGAAGCGCGTCAACTGGCCCGCGTGCACATAAGAACGCAGCAGTGTGCAGATGCACGAAGGTACAACATCCACCATCGACAAGTTACCTATGAACCTGGTGACCAAGTTTGGGTTTGGACTCCCATTCGACGACGAGGTCTCAGCGAGAAACTCCTGAGCAAGTACCGTACAAAGTACTAAGGCGTGTGAGCGAAGTTAACTATGAAGTTATCCCAGACGGAGGATCAGCATCGTCCCAACGCCGTGTACCGCGCACAGAGGTTGTACATGTTGTACGCCTAAAGCCATATTTTACGCGGTGATTATTTTCGGTGACTATTTTCGTCGTGCAGCAAACTTTCTTTTTCCTTTGCCGTTGTCGGTTAGCTCTCCAAAGAACTGTGAACTGCGTTTTTTGCTTTTATTGCGGACCCCAGACCTAATTTTCTTTCGCGTGCATCTTCGCTATGTGTTATAACGTATTTCTTTGACTTTTTTTTTCTCTTGTTCATTTTCTTTCCTTATCGGCCTCTTCAGTGTATCTCCTGTGTGTCAGCATCGAGTCGATGCTCCGTTGGGAGGGGGAATAATGCCACCTGGTGTTTTGAGCCAGCATGCCATGGCAAGCCGAAAAGGCGAAGAAGACGAAGGCGAGGAGCGCTAGCCGTTGGACCGTATCTGTCATTCGCGTCTTGCTGTTCCGGTGTTCTTGCCCTACAACGCCTATAAGTGCGTGACAATATGTATATATATATATATATATATATATATATATATATATATATATATATATATATATATATATATATATATATATAATGTAGTGAAGAAGAGCGACGCTCGGGCACGGGCGCATGCTAGGCTACACTCTAATCACGGTAACGTTTACGACAGCATAAAAAGACATGTAACTTTTAATTTATAAGTTACATGGCTGTTACAGCAATTTTATCTTTGTGTTTTCTTTATTTCCCTCTCTCATAAAGGTTACATCGACAGTAGCGTGCCAAGTTAAAAGCTAAAGCACCGGGATGAGCATTGTAACCTTTATATTGTAACTTATAAAAGCGCAATGACTCATCCGTCAGGGGACCTACACTATGGAGTGGAAGTTTATTCATCGATGTGTCACATCGCGATCTGTCTTGTTCAAGGCTGGCTTCATCAATTGAACAGCGGATGATTTACACACAGAACGGGTCTTGACAGCAGAAAAGCAAATCACAGAAGCAGCGATTTTACATTGCGGCATACTGAGGCAAGCGATGGTGGGGTATGAACTAAAACTGGAGTTCAATAAGGTGAGCCCGCTTCCAAAACCCGTGATTTATGAAGTGACATAATCTGCACAGACATCGGCAGAAGCACAAGAACGAAAAACTATCGTATGTTGGTCAAATGTTTGTGCTAAATAATTTATTAAGTAGCTCTTATATCTATTTTCCTTTTAAGACGCATAAGTAATTAAATTGCCTCCGGGAAGCTTCGCATACGGCGACAAGATAAAGTACTGTGAGCACACGACAACCGACCAAATTAAACTGACGATGCGATCGAAGAACCACCCCGTGGCGCGAGAAAAATATTTTTCCGAGACTCGCAATACAATTTATTCGACTTTCGCTGTCGTGTTTTCTAGTATGTTTCTTTTTTTTTCGCGTTATAATTAACAGATCGTAAAGTGCAGCAAACGTCACGGGACAACATAGCACCAAACACGCTTAACCGTCATCAATTCGCCAACACGGGAGAAAAAGATGCCGCTGAGTTCACAAAACAGCGTGGGACGGCCGCTCCAGTAGAGAGGCCGCGTAGAGAGATGTATGAGCTCGCTGTGAGTAACAAATGTGGCGTCCTCAAGGCGCCGCTTCAACTTTATCGAACCAGGGACGGCATCATCCCTCCTAGGCTTTGCACAGCTTGAGGTGTATGCCGGGAAGAGAATTCGAATGCGAGGCGGTTGGTGCGGTTGTTGAAGCCCCGTTTGTGCAGTGCTGCTCTTTGTTTCATCGATTTAACCAGGTTTTACGCTCCGCGCTTTGTTGACGTGCGTGGTCTAATCGTGTTGTGTACGTGAGTGGCGTGTAACTAGTGATACAGCACGCAAGGACAGTCATTAACGTGCGCGATCCGCCGCAAATCAGCCACGACGCATTGCAACGGGCACGTTCAGTGGGCTGCGCGGCCGTTGCGACGAGCTGCATTGCTGATTCTTCGCTTGCCTGAGACTGGCAATTGTCGAGCGGGTTGCATCCGTTGTTACGTTGCCCGAAGACAGTAGTAAATGTGATTTGCAGGTAAGCAATATTCTCTCTTCAGTACGTTGTTTGCTTGTGTATATGTACTCATGTCTCGTGTTTACCTGAATTCATGCTCATGCTTACGCTACTGTACGAGATGGGTCGTGTGATACTTTTATGTAATCGTGTCATACTTTTATGTTTTAAATAAATCGTGTCATATTTTTATGTAATGCACTGTTTTGGCAGTATTTGCTCTGCGTTTCACATTACAAGATGAGTTTTTGGGCGTATATTATCAAACATCCGACTGAGATCATTCGTTATCATACACGTTTATGTGAGAAGAGATGAAGGACAGAAGTTTAACCCTTTTTGCTGTCGCCGTCTTGGTACCTTCAACACGCTCGATGAAGGCTGCAATCACGGTGTGAAATACTGTAGGCGGCATAAACAAACTGCCCGAGATCAGCTTTGCCCAGACGAGCTCTGCGTGCGCAGTAACTCGCTCCTGTCAATGGCAGTCTGGGCTGTTTGTCATGTCCTTATCACCGGTACATGATATTTCGTGGCGTCTATACGCAACGTGTCGGCTAATTCAACTTTTCGCCATGCTTCAAACTCTGCTGCGGTTGTTTTAGGTGGACGAGTGAGGGTTTACGGCGGTAATGCGGGCTAGTTGGTTGTGATCACTGGTGTTCATTTCGGTAGCGCAAAGAAAATTAGACACATAAAAAAAAAAGCCCTCGTAGAGTGATGTAGCGCGCCGCGCCTGTGCAACGGGTTTTTGTGTGTTTCCTTGCAGTAAAGTCAGTTGATGTTTAGCGCCCGTCCTGTCTACGTGTTCTCTCTTGTCTTTAATTGTTTTGCGCTACCGAAAGGAATAAAGCTTTAAGTACACGAAAGACAATGAAATGGCGTTAAGAGTGCGTTTTAAGTGTAGTTTTAAGAGTCTTAAAGGAAATCACAGCATCCTTCCGTGTGTAGCTGAATGTAGCAAACCCGAGGCACTGCGCCGACGGAATTAAACATTTAATACACACACACACAAAAGGACGTTTATGACGTGAAAAAATAAATTGTTAAATCCAGTGCTTTGGCTGAGCACGTTTCAGGGGACACGTAATCGACTGGGGGAAGGCACGTGCTCGCGCTAGAGAAAAATGACTGTCACGACGTCTTCATCTCGAGTCGCTCTTGATACCGACCACTCCGTGTGTGTGCGTGCGTATGTGTGTGTGTGTGCTCGTGCGCGTGTGTGTGCTCGCGCGTGCGTGCGTGCGTGTGCGCGCGTGTGTGTGTGCTCGCGTGTGCGTATGTGCTCGCGCGTGTGCTCGTGGGCGCGGGTGTGTGTGCTCGCGCGTGCGTGTGTGTGTGTGTGTGCTCGCGCGTGTGCGTGTGTGCTCGCGTGTGTGTGTTTGCGCTCGCGTGTGTGTGTGTGTGTGTTTGCTCGCGTGTGTGCTCGAGCGTGCGTATGTGCTAGCGCGTGTGTGTGTGCTCGCGCGTGCGTATGTGCTCGTGCGCGCGTGTGTGTGTGCTCGCGTGTGCGTATGTGCTCGCGCGTGCGTGTGTGTGTGCTCGCGCGAGCGCGTGTGCGTGTGTGCTCGCGTGTGTGTGTTTGCGCTCGCGCGTGTGTGTGTGTGTTTGCTCGCGTGTGTGCTCGCGCGCGTGTGTGTATGTGCTCGCGCGTGTGTGTATGTGCGCGCGCGAGTGTGCTCGTGCGCGTGTGTGTCGTGCGCGTGTGTGCTCGCGTGCGTGTGTGTGCGTGTTTGCTCGCGTGTGTGCTCGCGCGTGCATGCGTGTGTGTGAGTGCGCGCGCGCGTGTGTGCTGGTGCGCGTGTGTTTGCTCGCGTGTGTGCTCGCGCGTGCGTGTGTGCTCGCGTGTGTGTGTGTGCGCTCGCGCGTGCGTGTGTGTGCGCGTGTGTGTGTGTATGTGTGTGTGTGCGCGCGTGTGTGTGTCGAGTGCGTGTGTGTGTATGTGTGTGTGTGCTTTTTGCTTTAGTCGGCTCAGTGCCTCGGGTTTTCAACGTCACCACGTATCAACCTAACCAGACGGGCTTCCGTCAGACTTCAAACTTCTGCGTCTTGACCTAACTTGAAACCTTACCAAAAATATATGCTGAAGTCATCTTCATTCCATAGTTGCACTCATACAGATCAGAATGTACGGCATTCAAAATTCAGATAATTCATGCTCATGCTTACGCTGCTGTAAGAGTTAGGTCGAGTCAGAAAAATAAATTGTCATGCTTTTACGCATCGTTGCCGGCAGTATTTGCTCTGCGTCGCTCGATTACGTCTAACTGCTTCGCTGTCGAAACGGGGCAGCTGAGAATATGTTACGCGATAAGCGATACGCTGTGGCTTAATGATTTTTCAGATAGCACGAATGCCAGCAATGGTGCAACGTAGGAGTTCAAAGGGGGACATGGTCAGTGTGGTCGGTATGTCTTTCGATCTCCTTAGTTCCTTGGCGATAAAAATTTGTTGTCTGGCACTGAGATAACTTTTTTTTGTGTTCTCGTTCTGTTCTATAGGGTGCAAGCAACGTGTCATTGTGGTTATAAAAAATGAATCAGTATACATGTGATTTAACTGTCAAAGCTGGAATGTTTAAAGGTACGTAGACAACACAAATGATTTTTTTCCCGCCATATTAAATGTGTTGCGTTGGAACTGTTTACAGCATACATCCCGCCCAAGGCATGCTGGGATGATCTCCTATCAGGCAGCTTGGAAACTTCCAGACGCCGATATGCCTTACGTTCGGTGTAGCCGAGGTTATGAACTGTCAAGTGGAATATGCCCCCTGAGGAAAAGAATTAGGTACGAGCATATTCAAGCTCCACGTGAAATGCAAAGTATGGTCATAGAAAAAATGTAAATTGTAATGGTTATCTTTCTAATCACCCGCTGTCGTGTTTCTGCTACTAAACTGTCACTTACATTATTGTATTGCTGACTCTTGTGCTAAACAGATGTAAATTGCATTTGGGATTAACGTGCGTTTTCAAATAAGATTTTTGTTTTCCGATAAACGTATTGCACAGGATAGTAGATTTGAGGAACGCTTATGTATCGGTCAAGTAACACCCTTTTTTTTTTGGGGGGGGTTGGAGTATGTGTCTCACATTACATGTTATCGGCAGTTGTGCGCAAAGTGGCAGTAACCGTTGGAATAGTGTAAAATAACGGTCCTCTTCTTTTAGGATCGACTGTCCAGCGAGGAGATTGCGGAATCAGCAACTGACATATTGACTGATGAAACATGATGGTGCGTGCAGCAAGAGAGCGTTTGACTGCAGATCCTGACCACCTGCTCCTGTACATTTGTACCAACCACAGGCGAAAACAAGGAGAAACGCTTTGAATACCTGCGGTCTTCTATCAGCTAGACAAGTCCCTGAAGCTTTAAATCAATAAACTTTGATGTATTCTGCTTTGGAGGTATAAAGCAATGAAATATGAATTCTTTTCGAATGGTGCATGTTTTTTTCTTCAGAAAATTTCTTGTGAGCACGCACAACCCGAGCAACAAAAGTAAAGGACTGACAATCACCCTCTTTTTGGCTGCCCTCTGGGTTTCAGCTGCCCTGCTTATGTGCAAAATACCAGCAGTTATGGTATGCCGCACACATTAGTGTACTTAAGGAGAAGCACGACGCTGATCACGTATTATTTGCAGGGGGATCCACTCAGTATGACCGCTCTACCCGTGGCCCACCGACCCAGGTGTCGCCTAACAAAGGGTATGTGCCTCTTTTTTCTTTCGATCTTCTTTCTGCGACACATTTCGGACCACTCGCTACGAGCATGATCGGCCCAGCCAAGTGTCGTGTAGCAAGAGAAGCGTGGCTCTTCCTTTTTCTGTGCACGCCTAATCTTTCGTACTTCTTTCTGCGGCTTTATTATGCAGCGTACAAATATGTACACAGAGTAATGAGAACTTTCACGGCGGTGTCATATGGCCTGCCCGTTCCTGAATACACACGCTGGAGCTTTGCAATAATTCTGGTACATGCATGTCTGCTTAGAGCACGACAATTTCGGTGTCCGTGGCAAGAGATGTACGCTTCCCTGATCGCAAGAAAAAACACAAAACAATTTCCTTTGGAGTTGGCTTAGAGCTTGCATGCATCATAACGTCACACCTTCGCCCACAAGCATCGCGTCGTTCAAAGGCGGTCTGCCACTAAAACGATAATTAAGAAGAGCAGGTGATTGACAGATATTCTTAATCATGAGTTGTGCCATGTGTATCAAACAAGTATCCTCTCTTGATCCAATTACGTAGATGCTTAAGCATTTGCATCTCTCGAGAAAACCGCGTTCCGGCTCTTGATATGCGCTCTTGGTATTATTGTATGTTTTGCGTACGCATACATTTACATTTACTACGTGTTTTTCTGATAATATCATTCAGCATTCGTATGTAATTTGCACAAACGTACCAGCCAGCTACTTATTACGCGATGATTTCAGACATTTCTTTGGGTTTTGCGAGAAGTACGTAAAACTGACTTAACGTGGCGTATGGTGAGTGGTCTGTATATCAATTTTGAATATACTCTACGCCGTGAGGAGCAGTGTTAATTCTCCGCGCACTTCTTTACCGCCTTCAGCAGCTTCCCTGCTTCGTAAACTTCCCATTTTGTCAGTATCCACGTTTCCAATGCTGATCCCATATTTGAAGGTGAACAAAATGGCAAATAGCCCTATAACAAATAGACGGCTGGTATTTATTATCAGATAACACATAGTTTGATAAGCACGAATCACGCAGTCAAAATGAAATTGCACCGACAGGAAAAAATAATTGATGTGTTATAATCAGGCCAACCTGCTTAAACTGCATAGAAGTTGGACCAAGAGAGGATTGCCTGACACTTATATCATGGTACTGTTATAAAATCCCCGGTCGTCACTGATATTGACGGGCCGACAACATTTTAATAATAATCGCGGCTGATCATTACTGTAGTGCATTCTAACTCCAAATCGCCTCGAATATGCGAATGTTTTGTTAGCTGCCTCTTCTAATGAGCGAAGGCAACGCGTTTGGCCTCGGTCACCGCAATTGTCACGTTCTATAAGCAGTCATGCATTTGAATTATTACAATGCGCCATCGCGTGTGTTCCGAGAAGCACCTTCCATGTGACACCTTCCGCAAAGGTTCGCATTTCTTAGCGTACGTATATAGACGGTGTATTAAAACCGCACAAGCAAGCGCGGAAAAAACACGAGGCATGCGCAGCACGAAGTGCGAAAGAGTGGAAGGCTGTGCTTCCGTTGCTGTGGCACAACTGGCTGATCCAAGCATGTGATGAGCGTAACCTCCTGGAATGCGTCGAAGAAAGAAGAGCGAAGGAAAGAAGAGGCGCAGAGCGGTGGCCGTATAAAATCTCCTGCAAGCCGTTTTGTGTAAACACTATACCGTGTACTGCACAACGTAACCTCTATTTTTACGTGATGTGGCCGCATAAAATCTCCTGCAAGCCGTTTTGTGTAAACAGTATACCGTGTACTGTACAACGTAACCTCTATTTTTACGTGAGAATGCTCGATACTATGAACGGGTACTAAAGGTTACTAGATAACTTCCATTTTATAAGTACACAAATTTGTGAAAATGTGCACCTTTAGTAAACGTTACCGTGATTAGAGTGTAGAGAAGCAGAGGAGGAGGAAGAGGGAGAATATAACAGCCGGCCCAGCGAACGGGCGTTGTCTCTGTTTCTCTCGTTACAATGGCGCAGTCGTCGAAAACGAAGTCTTAAGCCAGGCATCACTTGTGCTCATGCGTCTTCGGCGTCCCGGACCGGCCATCCAAGGAAAGCCGTCCGCGCTTCCTCTGTAATGGAAACCGCATACCTGCCGCCGCAGGAAGGACAATTCGGGGACGGCGTCCAAGCCTCCTCGGCACCCACTAACCTGTCGGCGCTACAAGCACCGTCCGGGGAAGGCGTCCAGGCCTCCTCGGCGACTCGACGGTACTATACCGGCGCTCCCATTCATAGCGTCGACCACGTTTCCTTGATCCAAGACATCGCAGCGCTGATTGCTGCGACGACTACATATTCCGCGGCCGCCGCCACTGGTTCTCCGGGCGGTTCACCCGACGATGCAGCGGAGATCATCCGCACCGCTGCGAGCCTGTCGCAGCGACTTGCCTGCATGACATCACCTCATTCCGGGTTCTCGACCACCACCGTGAGTGCCGCGGCCCCTGTAATCTCCGCGGACACCACGCCTGGCTCTTCAAGCTCCTCGCTTGACCACCTCATGGACGTCATGCGGGCGACATCCCTGTTAGCTAAGGAGCTAGACCATTTTGCCGCGAGAACTTCCGGGTCCTCGCAAGGCACATTACCATCAATGGCTGCATGGGAACTACCGGTGTTCCGGGGTTTTCAAGATGACGTCTATGTGTGGGTGGCTACCATCAATGCAGTCGGCTCTCGCCATGCCTGGCCGGAAAATCACAAATGGCTGGTGGCCTTCGACCGCCTTCGCGATGCCGCCAAGGCATGGCATGCCTACGAAGGCGTCAGGCAGCGGTCTTGGCCTGAATGGTGCGCCAAGCTGATAAGCCTTTTTCGCCCGCTACCACATGCCTGCGACCCCATAACTACCGACCCACTGTCTGCCGCAGATGGGAGCTGTGAAACATACAAGCTCGACGGTGCAGCTCGGGCCCCCACTACCATGCCCTCCCTCCGTAACCGAGACCGTCAAAAACACTGCACGGATGGTGTACCTGTGCCCTACAGCACCTTCACAGCAAGCTTCGCGCAAGGCCCGGCGGCAGATGCAGACACCGACACATACCACGAGGTGGGCTTCGCGGTCGAGAACTCAATCGTCTCGTCGCTACCCACCTCACTGCGTTCCTTACCCGAGTCCAGGACCGCCTCCAAGCCACAAAAATCGATTATGGGGTCCCAAGCTCATCATCACTTGGGCATGCGGAGGCGCCGGTTTATTTTGCGACGACGCCAGTTCTACCTCAGCAAACAAAAAACGAAGGACAAGGCACCCCTCCCATGTTAATCCACCATCGAGAGGACTGCGCTGGCGCTCCTGGTCCAACACAAACTGAGAAGCGGCCCCCTATCTCGCCTTCACTAAGGCACATGCAGGTGCCACCTTTGTTTCTCTCTCTGTTTCTCTCGTTACAATATATATATACACACACGGAAAATGCTCGTGTTTTTTTGGGCTGCGCTGCAAATGCAACGTTATGAGCCAGATGCGGCGATTCAACATAGAGTAGGCGGACTCATGTACTACGGCCGGCAGACGACTATCGTCTTTTGACGACATTTGCAGCGACGCACGGAGATACGCGGCCAATGTTTTGCCAGTGGGTCACATTGGTCACATTCAATATACAGGGATACAATAGATGCTCGTGGAAAAATAAAAAAAATAATAAACTAACAATATCATCATAGTCGCAAGGCTCATCTCGCAATCATACACATGCCAGAAAAATAGAGAAGGAACCAACAATTGACAGCGCATGTCGCCACTGAGGCAGAACAAATGAAAAAAGAAGCGAAAACAGGGGCATATGTAATGCAAAAATTAAAAATTATACACGCGCGAAGCAGGGCCTAAAAATAATATGAAAAAGGCATGCATACATAAAAGAATACTTAAAGGGGCCCTGCAACACTTTTCGAGCATGCTCAAAAAGCGCTGCCGATCGGTAGTCGAGGCTCCCGAGAACACGCGAGCCAAATATTACAGCGATGCGCACGGCCTGGAATTTACAATAAATTCTCAAAGTCAGCTGAAAATCGCTCCCTCTTCTCTCGACAAATGATGTATTAGTCCGCAAAATATGACGCGATTGTCGGCAGTTCCACCATTGGCTGATGTTACAATCACGATAACACCCTCATTATTACTTTCGTTGTTAATTTTGAGTTCAATAAGTAGATAATATGTATGTTTATGTTCTGTTATCGCGTTAAAAACACCGAACAAAGATTAATATTAGCACTTCCGGTCTCACCGACAGCTCGTCTGCTCGTAGTTGCGTGGTTCCGTTTTCTTCGCCATGCGCAGTGCCGAAAACGTGAATATTTCTGTGCTTTTGACCATCGCCGGTTGCCGTTGAGAGTGGCAGCCGTTCGAGTGTTGCCTCGTCAGCTGAGAACTGCATCGTCGGCACGTTCTCACGACCGACCGAGGCACGGGCGCAGCGTGTCTCCGATAACAATGCTGGCGTCCGGTAATGGCGGCGCTTCGGGGTCGTCTGCCAGTGCCGTCTTACGAGGCGGTGTATCGGAGTATGGGCCGAAACCGATCTCAGCTGTCATTCGTTCCAAACGAGCGCGCACGTTTGCTTCCATGGTTGGCAGAGCGATGAATACACTACGGCGTTCGAGGTGCACACCCAACATTACCAAACCGACGCGCAGTTTTCAAGCACGCGCGATATCGGCTCCGCTCGACGAGAACGACGCAAGCCGACCGGAAGTGGCGGCACAGACCACGTGGTTGCGCCCAGACGTCAGAGAGAAAAAAAAAATGAAGAAAAAAACTCCGCCAGCGCTCTTGGGCGGAGCCTCGCTCCTCTGCGCTGCCTCCCTCGACTCGCTGCCTATAGATTTCCGCGCGCTCGCGGCGTTGAGTTGAGGGAGAAAGCTGCGGAACGTGATCTCTATAATTTGGTAACACCACTTAGACTTGACGGATTCGAAAAATTTTTGCGGCATATGATTCGTGAAGAGTCATACGTCAATAATGAGACTATTCCAATATAACTAAGAAAGGTGTTGCAGGGCCCCTTTAAAATACAAGAATGCGCATGGCACGTTAAGTGCGCAGGAGCGTTAAAATCCCGGGACTTTCATTAAGCCCAAAAATGATGGTATTGAATTTGTGGATTAGGTATGATTCCCGAACTTCTATGTCACAATGAGAGCTGGACCCTGCCTCTAGAATTGTAGCTTTAATCTTGCTGAATGAATTACCGAGAATTGCTACGTGTTTCGATAAAGGTAGGTTAGAAAGCGAAGATGCATGTGCCTTATGATTGTTAAAAACGCAGACGGAAGCTGGTTTTGCTTTGGTCTATGCACTGCTTGTTACAAACCGAACGCTCCAGAAGATAGATTAGATTGGACGTGTCCCAGCGAAAGTTCCGCCTTATTTTGAGGCTTAAGCCAGAGGTGGGGTTGTGAGCTGAAAGTGGGGTCGTCATATATGCACATATTTTGCAGCATGATTTCTTACACGAATGACAGCCTGAATGTACTGGTTTAGTAACTTTAGAAGATACGACTATGTCATGCAGATTTTGAGAGCGTCTGTAGACCACTCTTGGGGGAGTTGGGTATATTGTTCGTAGACGCTGAGTGTGCATGAGGGTATATATACAACCTACTGCATGAGGGTATAGAATACAACCTACTTTTGGTACCGAGGCTGAATATGTAAAGACAAGGTTAGTTTCGTGTGTTGTGGAAGTGTTTTTGGTGCCTCTAATAGGCTTTTGCATTCGACATCGTTAGCCTTTGCGAAAGCGTCAACTAAGCGAGATGGGTACTTCTATGAACAGCTTTTGGTGTAGCGCGAAAGGATACACGGACACGAGAAGGCACAAAGGAACACCACACAGCGCTACTAGCAACAACATGTTTATTTTCAAGAAACAGACCGCTTATATACCATCAAAATCAGGCAGACAGCTGAACACGTGGGATCACTCAGATAATTCGTAAAAAACCACTTCACTAAGCAAAATCATGAGAGGATAAAACTGTAAATCACCGCTTTCGCAAGAATCCCAACTCTTTAGGTGACAATGTTATCGATGGCTTGCTCACACACAACTCACCGAGCGCATCGATAAGCTCGGCTTCAACTATAAGACGCGTGATCTCTACTTTATGTTGACCAACAATGACGGTGTTATGAAACAATGGTCGGCAACCGCATGCATGCACGTGGAGTGCTAAAAACCCATCAGGTTGGTCAACATAAAGTAGAGATCACGCGTCTTATAGTTGAAGCCGAGCTTATCGATGCGCTCGGTGAGTTGTGTGTGAGCAAGCCATCGATAACATTGTCACCTAAAGAGTTTGGATTCTTGCGAAAGCGGTGATTTACAGTTTTATCCTCTCATGATTTTGCTTAGTGAAGTGGTTTTTTACGAATTATCTGAGTGATCCCACGTGTTCAGCTGTCTGCCTGATTTTGATGGTATATAAGCGGTCTGTTTCTTGAAAATAAACATGTTGTTGCTAGTAGCGCTGTGTGGTGTTCCTTTGTGCCTTCTCGTGTCCGTGTATCCTTTCGCGCTACACCAAAAGCTGTTCATATGAGTAACCAACAAGCCCACGTTGCAACCCTCATTGGGTACTTCTGTTTAACTAAAGAGTTTCTCAGGGAAGTGCTGTTCTTGTGGTAGTCGGACTCATCTGTACATGAACGTTTGAAGTGGAGTTCGTGACTATACGGGATGCTAGTTTTCCAGCGTTTTAAGTAACTGCTCTGGAGGCGAAAATGTTTGAGGCCCGAGTACTAAGATTTCGGTGCACGTTAAAGAACTCCAGGTGGTCGTATTTTCCGGAGCCCTCCACTACGGCGTCTCTCAAAATCATATCGTGGTTTTGGAACGTTAAACCCCAGATATTATATTATTAGGTGACTGCTCTGAAAATTCAGATATTGGTGCCTGTCGGTAGGCTTCTTGAAAAGCGTGGTTAATAATCTGCCGCGCACGCGCGCACCCCCCCCCCCCCCCACACGCGCGCGCGTACACACACACACACACACACACACACACACACACACACACACACACACACACACACACACACACACACACACACACACACACACACACACACACACACACACACACACACAGCCTCATATATATATATATATATATATATATATATATATTGTGGGCATTTATTATACGCATCCTCTTCATCTGTACATTATCATCATCATAATGCATTTGGTTATGCATTCTCATGTTCGTCCTGTATCATCATTATCATTGCGGGGTTCACGGTGCCTGTTCGCTGTGGGGTCTTCGGGCCAAGTAAACGTCTGCCCAACCAAGACCTCATACGTGGTGGAGGTTGCTCCTGGGTACCCCGTGTTCCACTCGCCCGCTCTACCTCCTGGAGCTTCGCTCAGGTTGCCCTTTGTGCCAGCTGTCCGGCAATATGCCACAGCACGAGCAGGTCGGTGCTGCTACCGTGCCCACTCTGGCACCGCAAGCCATGCCTTCTCACGTCGTAAAGAGCCTTCAGCGCGAGCCTCATCTCTTCGCTGGTCTGCGCGGAGAAGATGTGGAGGACTGGCTGGACGATTTCGAGCGTGTCATTCCTGCTAATCGGTGGGACGACACCTGCAGGCTAACTCACTTCTCCTTCTACCTTACGGGTGTGGCGAAGACTTGGTTCTTCAACCACCAGACTGACATCCCCGACTGGGATACTTTCATAGAAAAGCTGCGCCAAGCCTTTGGCACACCGGCCGTTCGGTGGGCTCTCGCCAACGAAACCCTCGAGGCTCGCAAATAACATCTCGGCGTGTCGTACACGTCCTACATCGAGGATGTTCTTGCGCTCTGCCACCGTGTCAATGCATCAAAATCAGAGTCGGACAGGGTACGCCACATTCTCAAGGGTATTACAACTGCCGAATTCATTGCTCTTGCCATCAAGAATCCGGCTACCGTTGCTGAAGTTGTCACAGCATGCCAGCGGCTCGACGAACTCGAGTCTGTTCGCCTACAATCGGAACTGACGAAACACGTTCTACGGCGGACGCAGGCCTACGAGGCATGCCAAGGGCACTCATACGCAAAGAATTACTATCAATAGGATTCTCACTGCCTACACTGTGTCCCAGTCGGCCTTCCAGCACGGCCTTGCGTGATGTCATCAGGGAGGAGCTAGCGTCCTTGACCCACTCGGCGCACATTCAACCCACTGCTTCTCGCCTCCTACCAACATTCGCGCAAGTTGCTGCCACGCCATTAGGGAACGCCAACGCGACGTTGCCGCCACCAACATATGCGTCGGTCTCCATCTCCGCCCCTATTGAATTAAGTGCACAATATATATATAGTCAGTGTAGATTAATGGTTCAGTGGGCCAGTTCTTCTGGAGTACTTAATCGAGGTCAACAGTGATATAAATATCTATTTCTGAACAGTTTCCGGAGAGGTCCTCCCTTCGTCAGGGGATGAGTTAAACCGACGTTGGAGTTCGAACTTGCTTCATTTCAGACATTTCAGAGAAAGTGAGAAAAAAGTAGGAAGAGCGAAAGAAACGGGGGAAAAATAAACAAAAAATCCGACACAGTTAGAAACAACGAAAGAAAAGAAAAAGAAGAAAAAAAAGAAACGGAAGAAGACTGTGCCCGGGCGAAAGTCGTTGAAAGTCCACGTCTGGTTATGATCTCATGTTTGCCGGTTCTCGTCCTGCACCGGGCAACCCAAATTTGTCTTCGCGGAGGGCGGGACGAGCTTGCGGCGCCGCACGTGAGGGAAGAGCGTCCCCTTAATGGGTCGGCTTTTCACCTTTCATCTCCGCCCGTTCCTTAATTGTGAATAGCCTTCAAGTTCTAGGGTAGCGAAAGCACTTCACCATGTACACGTAGAGAAAATAAAATAAAAAAAGACAATGCACACGTATGAGCCACTCAAGAAACAAGCATGGTATTCAGTTATGATTCTGTATTGCCAAATTCATCTTGGCTTATCTCTCGGAGGCAGGAGTGTCTTCCAGGGTCCTCGTTGATGGCGGCTAGTAACGTTATAAATTTGAAAATAAAATATGCCTCACGCTGTTCGAGCTCCGGTATGTTTCGGAAACCGGACTGTAAAAGGGCTGCGCTGGTATTTTCAATGCTTTGGTTTGGCAGGGCGTGGTACCTGTTGTTTGGTGGCGTGGTACCTAGATAAGGGTAGGTTCGGCATGAAGTGGCGTGGTACTGGTGATTATTGAAACGCAGCCGAAATGGCGTGTCCGTTTGACCAACACATTCTTCCCCGCAGATGTTGCAATGTAGCGTGTATATCCCATTACTGGAGTCACAATTGAGGCTTTCGGTAATGTTGAATTTGAAATCCGAGAAGCTGGCATTTGAATCTCGCGTTGTGATCATGTGTGGGCATACCTCGCAAGGAGCTTTTTCGCAGGGCCGGCACCCTGGCTCAATTTTAGCAGAACTTATTTTGGCTCTGACAGGAATGTCCTTCAGGTTTTTATCTCTGCGGTACTCCACGCGAGGTGGCTCCGCGAAGATGGACTTCAATCGGCTGCTGTGCCTGATTATGTTGACAAGGCGAAGTATGGTTTTAACTCGTGGCAATAATGAGGAGTAAGTTAGTACAAGATTTGTTTGGGAAGCTGTTTCGGATACTGTTTTTGGCTCCTTAATTATATCATTTCGGTTCACGTTGCGAGCACGTAGAATGGCATCGTCAATAATGACTTCGGGATAATTTTGTTGTGATAGGGCATGCTTTAGATGTTCTGCGTGTTTGTCGAATTCCTGTGTATCGGTGCATATTCTTCGATACCTGTAGGCCTGAGAATATGGAATACCCATTTTGCATTTTCTTGGATGGCTGCTCTGGAAATCTAGGCACAATCGCCGGTCTATAGAATTTTTGTAAAGTTTGTTGACAGACGTTCATTTTTTACCAAAACATTGACGTCCAAGAAGCAAATGCTTGTTTTGGAAAAGCTATGCGTGAACTTAATCGATGGTTGGAGCTTGTTGAAATTTCACACAAACCGGATAAGGCTCGCCTCATCGTGTTTCCATATCATAAATATGTCATTCAAGAATCTTCTGTGATAGAAAGGTTTCAAGGCGCGCCCCTCAATAAATTGGATTTCAACAGATGCAATAAAGGTGCTCGTAAAGTTCGGGACCATGTTTGTGCCCATTGCAGTGCCACAGACCTGAAGAAAGTGCTTGCCATTAAACTCACAGTGGTTATGCTTTGGTACAAGTTCTAGAAGTGTAGAGAGCACCTCGCCACTTACACCGGTCGATGAGTCAAGTTTAGCATAATCAGAAACCGTACAGTGAACAGATGTCCATGATCACCAGAAAGCTATCACCTGGGATGTGGAGAATAGAAGTTTCGCGGATGAAGTGGTTTGTGTCCTTTAGGTAAGAGGGAAAAGTCGGTGGGATGTCTTTCATCAGGGAATTAATGAATTCTTATATATTTTCTGTTGATATACTGTTACTGGATGCTATCGCACGTCCCAGATGACCTGCTTTGTGTATTTTAAGGTGTAAATCGAAGTGACCTGAAACGGAATGGGCCGGCAACGTTAATATCATCAAATAATATTAAAGAAGGAAATAAGTGGCTTCCGATAGCTGTATTTGTAATCACACTGCACAAATCAAAGGAATATGTATATACCAGGGAAGACAATGGTAGTGCAGATATCCAGGTTGGAAGAGCACCACGCGCGATGTACGTATTATATTTATGCACAATTGAACCAGGGACGAATGCTTCAAATTCTTCATTTTATTACCATTCCTGTGTGAATCGGCGTGCGTGCTCCTCTCTCCGTGTACAGTTGTACAGTATGAATGAAGGAAGGAAGGCGACTTTTAAGGGGTCGTTTTTTATTTGTCAGACACAATAATAATGAGAACTAACAGACAATAATGCCACG
Source organism: Rhipicephalus sanguineus (assembly GCF_013339695.2). Lineage (NCBI taxonomy): Eukaryota > Metazoa > Arthropoda > Arachnida > Ixodida > Ixodidae > Rhipicephalus > Rhipicephalus sanguineus. The sequence continues at coordinate 101,911,676 of NC_051182.1, read as the reverse complement.
GACAGTATAGGGGATGGTAGTTGTGGTAATTAGTATATATATATGTGAAGACTGGATTCCAATAGATGGCAGACGCGTGAGGGGGAGACAGAAAATTAGGTGGGTAGATGAGATTAAGAAGTTTGTAGTTATAACGTGGCAGCAGAAAGCACAGGACCGGGTTGATTGGCGGAATATGGGAGAGGCCTTTGCCCTGCGGTGGGCGTAGACAGGCTGATGATGATATGTGAAAAAAATAAAGTGGTTGAAATGATAACTGGCCGATAACAAAAAACAAGCCCTTAAAAGTAATCTTCATTCATAGCGAGGGTCTTGTTTTGGCAGACTTGGTGCCTTTAGGTTGTATGCGAGGAATTATTGGTAAGCTACCAGCTCGTAAAGAATTCACGTGTTACGTGACGCCAATAGGCATGAGAAGAGTGCTCCACACTCGCCGCCATGTCTGTGATGGGCGCTTACTAACATTCCTAGGTTTAAATGCACATATATACCCCATAAAGTGGACGGGAAGATGGCCGCCATCGTAGCTCAGTGGTAGAGCATCGGACGCGTTATTTTAAAGTTGCAGGCTCGGTCCCTGCCGGCGGCAAGTTATCTTTTTGTCCACTTTACTTTCTTCAAATTTATATCCTAATTATTACAAATAGCATCCCCTATACTTTCCGTGGCATTATTGTCTAATCCTGTCAATTTTATTGTGTCTAACAAAAAGAAACGAGCCCTTAAAAGGCATCTTCCTTCCTTCACATATATGTGTGTGTGTGTGTGTAAAGTCTCATTGGCTCTGAAAGAAATACCTCATGTACTCACGCATTCCGTCTATCCCGCATGTGGTCTCAATATTGTGCACCAGCGAGCGGCATCCTTGACCCTGCGGTAGGTCTGTGATAATTACCTCTACTGCAGTAAGAGTTAAAGAGCTTTGTTACTCCCTCAGATCTCATTATACTCTGTCTACAGAGAGGCGCTTTACTCTCTTTTGCCAGGAGGAGTGAAAAGCACAACAGAGTAAAGTGCCTGTTTCACTCCTGCATTTCACGAGAGAGTAAAAAGTTGTTTTTCACGAGAGAGTAAAAAGAGCTTGTGTCAGAGCTTGTTTTAGCCTAGGTCCTCTCCAAATGTAAGGAGATGCAAAGAAAAAAATCGTGCAGTCTTATATCTCCGGCTGTCGCTCAATCGACAAAGTGACGGCGAAAGATTTCTCGGCAAATTATCGCGACGAAAACCGCTGACATGCACAAAGAATCCGCGATCGTAAATGTTGTGTTCACGCGTTCGCACACTCTGTCAGGTACCAGTTATAAACAGACGAGAGGCGGCGCGCCGCAGCGTATTGAATAAAATGCTGTGAACAGAAAGCCCCAACAAAAAAAGATGGGGGAGGACCTCACGCGTCGCGTTTAAGAGTTGAACGCGGCAGCGATATCCTCCCCCCCCCCCCCCCCCACACACACACCTATCGCCAGCTTGCCTTCGCTTCTCGATGGAGACGTATACACAGTGCCGCAACGAAAGCCTAGATGTACTGTATATAGATCATATACAGTAACTATATAAAAGCCAAAGTGCAAACGCCCTCTGGCTTCTATGGTTGCATCTACCTCGAATTTTCGCTCCCGGCCAACGCTGCTCTTTCGCTTAGAACCAAAGACGCCGACGCCGCCAGCGCCGTCGACACCGAAATTTCTGCGAAACTAGCTTTTTGACGCTGTCGCATTAACCCTTTGAGATGCTATAAGCACAATTGTGTGCACCACTTGTTTTAAATGCGAAGCATTTCTTAGCGAACCTCAGGCACTTTGGCCGTTTCTATCTATCTATCTATCTATCTATCTATCTATCTATCTATCTAGACGCCTACGTCTGGGCGCTCTCCTGGTCGTCTCCATAACTTGTAATATAGAAAAATCGGCATAGCCGTGGATCAGTGTATGACGAACACGATTCACTGATTATGACATGAATAACGCAAAATACCAGTCGCGTACGTCATGAAACCCTTTCTCTCAGTCACGTGTGGCACATACCCGCATACCAGAGTTCATGTTATGCGGGTATGTGCCACAGGTTATACAGAGTCTCAACAAACACAGTAACCACGAAGACACACACATTGAAACGCAAGGAAAGTGATAATTAATAATAACAATTGTTTGGGTTTATGTCCCAAAACTACGATAAGATTATGAGAGACGCCGTAGCGAAGGGCTCCGGAAATCTTGACCATCTGGTATTCTTTAATGTGTACCGAGATCGCATAGTACACAGGCATCTAGCATTTTGCCTCCATCGAAATTCGACCGCCACGGCCGGGATCGAACCCGCGACCTTCGGGTCAGCAGCCGCGCATCGTAACCTCTACACCACCGCGGCGGACGCAAGGAAAGCGAGGAAGTTGAAGACAGAACACGCCTGGAAGACGCTCAACTACCATCCACTCGTCCACGTGGTTGTGGATCACGTGGATTACGCGAAAACCGGGATCAATGCTTCCTATAATAAATCTGCCGAGAGAACCAGGCCTCTCGTCATTACCCGTGACTTCAACATTGCTTTATCAAGACCCAACAACGCCTGGTGTGAAACTGCGTGAAAGACGGCTTGGATGTGGACAGGGTATCAAAAGACCTCACTGCCACATCCAGGACAGCAGACATCATAGATCATTTCATCGTAAGAGGCATCCAGGATTTCCACCAGCTGTACTTTACCTCGCACTTCACAGCACTTAGACCCCTTGTAGCCGCGTTCACGAACGGATCCGTTTAACAAGTCCGGTCCAGCTGCTGGGGCTCACTGATCACGATGATAATAACCGTGTTCAAGAACTAACAAGAACCCCTTTCGCACATGCACACGGGTTGGCAAAACGCGCGTGCGTTTTCCGTCATGACGGACATGTATAAGGCTATAAGCATAACAACTGTAACAACTGCAACTGTGACTGTAACGTACGTGCAGTGCGCCTGCGCGCGCCACTCGACTGTGTACACATCTAGGTAAGCTTTCTTGAATTAAGCTTAGTTGCGAGTAACGCCTGTCCTGCGCATCAGTGTTCCTTCTTTGTCTTGTTTGGATTCGCACGATCCAGCATTGAAGAATATAGCGCTACATATCAGCTTACCGTGTCTGGTGTTGGTAACACCTATGTGAGTGTTGGCATCGTTACGCAACTCCGTGTAAACAGCTGGTTATAAAATACACATGCGACTCGTAAAGTGTGCGTATGCCACTTCCACATTTCTCTTGCGTCATTCCGTAATGTTTCGCTCAATGTGAAAATTTAACCACAGTCACCATCCCGCCGATGCTTCGCATAGCATCGATTCCCATGGTACGTGGGATCTGACAAATTTTTTGCTATTTGTATCCACTGTGGACTAAAAAAGAGCAAGGTACTTCGAGATTTGGAGGAATTGAACCTTTTGTATAACAAATTTTTCTTCATTTAACTTCATTTTGCTGACTACTGTTGCATATGATCACTTTGCTCAAGACACTACCATATTCGACGAGTCGTTCAACGTGCCGCTTCCCGCGACCCACGTCAAAAGTATAATTTTTGTTTGTTCAGGATGGACATAACCGAAAAAAGTATTTGCACTATATTTCTAGTCTTAGATTTCGATTAAACAAGCAAGAACGGAGCATGAATGCTCCAGAATAAATAGTTATTTAATTATAAATTATACGGAATTATTACTATAACGAATATAAATTAACGTATTACCATAATATTTTTGTTGCAATATAATATCGAGTTCTTTGAAATAACATTTTATCAATTTGACGAATTTGCGCACAGCTGTTCGTAGGAGGCGTCTGAATGGGATAAAAAAAATAGACGCGACTTTCTTCAAGCGGCCGCTACACCGAAGGGCTGTTACATGCGTCCCCGAGAGAGAAACACGATAACCCAGCATTATGAGCGCATGCGCGAGCGAGGAAAAAAAAAAACAACAACAGGAGAGGAGAAGCGTTCGTGCTGAAGTTGAAATCACGCCGTTGCCCGTCGCTCTCTACACCACTTTGTTCCGTTGCCCGGTCATCGAAGTTTCCCCGTTGCTCAGCTGTATCGACAGTGCATGCCCGTGTTTGCGCGGCAGTGGTCTCGACGCTGGACGTGAACGGCATTTAGGGACGGCAGTGCAACATCCCGTACTGCGAGCGCGTTGGTTTCGTTGTGGTCTGGAGAATCAGGCGAGCTTGCACCTTTGTGTCTGCGTGTTCGGCCAACACCTGGTTCGGCGCAGTCGGGAATGAGAACGGTAAGTGGTGTTTCTGTTTTCTCTGTGTCGCGTCCTATCGTCGCTCAGGTGTGTAGTGCTGCACAGTTTGTCGCGTGGAAAGTACAACGAAAAGTTTTAGGCGCACATGCGTGTGATGCCTGATGCGCGTTTACAAAGCTTTTGTGAAGACACAGGCTTCGCACGGGCAGTCTATATCGAAGCGCAAGTGCGCCTCGATAAAGGCAAATCGTGCTATATAATTTATTTGCTTGCCCTAAAGCGTGAATTCGGCAGTGTGCTTTCAGAAAATATACACTTGGGCGAATGGCCGCAGTTATCAAGCCGTCATGTGTGCATTAAGGCTAACTTTGTTTTCATTTGATCCAGTCGTACTTATCCGCCTCGATGGTACGATGGTTGCGGTGCTCGGCTGCTCGCCCGAAAGTCGCGGCTTCGATCTCGGCCGCGGCGGTAGCATTTCGAGGGAGGCGAAATGCTAAAAGCCCGTGTGCCATGCGATGTCGGTGCTCGTGAAAGAACACCAGATAGGAGAGACTTCCGGAGCCCTCCGTGGCGGCGTGCCTCTAATCATATCACAGATTTGGCACGTAAAACCCCAGAAAATAATAATATTAGTTGGCATACTTGATTTGTTTGCATTCTCCCTCAGTCTTAGTGTTCGACATGGGCGAATTATTATGATGTGGGATAACCGTGCGCTTTTGTTTTCCAGAGTTTTCGGTGGATATACTTGTGAGCGGCCCTGGGCGTCCTCTTTCTGCCGCCGCGCAACTGTGGGGATTCATCGAAGCATAGAATAGGCAGTTTTAGAATGGCGCATGCTAAGTTAGCGGTCCTTGCGGTCGCCCGCTATTTCTACCAGTTAACAGGAGTTAACAAGAGGATAGCGTACGACGCGTCCGCAGTGGCGACAAGCGCTAATGCAAAGCTTTGCGTACGCTATTATAAAAGTGGGTAATATCAGTATGTGGGAATACTTTTCGATAACACTTTCATTGCGCACTTTGTTCGTCTCTAAGACAAAAAGAAAACGAAACAGCATACCATGGGGTAATAACGCCATTAGGTTGGATTTATTTGACTAGAAGGAATAAATTATGCTGCAGAAATATGATTATGGCCATATTATGTGACAGCCGTCTGCTAAGTGACAGTGTGTATGGTGAAGCACATGCATTTACGTTATTGTCTTTTAATTAGACATCTATCAGCTCTTGAACTGTCCTGAATTTCATGTGAATATTCTCAGCCATCTGATGATGTTTTAGCTGTGCGAGACTAATGCAGTCACATCAGTGCAAGGCAGCTCAACACAATCCTGATGGCAGAGGGACAATCATAAAACTCACAATTTCGCTTCAAGTGCGAAGCAATGAATGCGATAGCAACAAATTGGACTGGCGACTGGACGACTCCTTGACTGCCATAGAAATTATGATAGGATGGATACTTCACGAAGATACCAGAAGTCTACCCAAGTTCAACAAGCCAGAAACAGTAAGGAACTTCAATATATGTCCAACGCAAACCAACATTTCCAAGCACCTGAGGCATGTTTGGGAAGTAGAACATCTAGGACTGGCCAGCGAAGATACACGTTCGGAAACTGACAAATACGACTGCGTTGAACCAACTCTTAAAACCAGTGAACGTTGCAAAGTTCGACTGCCTGGACACAGCGATTGTTGCGAGGTTAAAGACAACCGGGGTACAACTTGCAAGAGCTTGGAGTCTCTGCAGAAATAGATACGTCGAGATCCAGAGCTTCAGAAAGAAAATGACTATTTGATAAGCACCTCATGCAGAGCACCGAGCAAAGCATTCCAAAAGAGAGAGTCGTCACGCGAAATGCGTCAACTAAGGTGGAAACACAGTGCAAGAGTTCTAAGCGATCTCGGTAGCCGGTGGCGACGAGAGCACTTGCAAGGGCTTCGCTCCATTTACGTCAATAAGAATAGACGGAACGAATCAATGAGGATTGGCGACATCAAATTAAAGGACTCGACAAGACAATTGCCGAAGGTGGAAGAGTCGCGGAACTATTTACGGACAGTGACGGCAAAGTTCGTTGATGCGCCGTGCGCGCATCTGCGGGCACCACGTTGCGGAGACCGGTACAGATGTTCTACCGCCAGGAATGTGCTGGAAAAGCTTCGACATCTCGTAGACAGTTGACTTGAAGGAAGCAAGCCCGCGTAGATTGTTTGTCGGGAGCTGTTAAATATTCTTTCGGAAGAGTAGCGAAGACGGAAAAGTGGCACGCGAGCGTGGACACGAGCGCACGCCCGCAGTCCATTCTTTAGAACCGGCGGTGGTGGTGTACGGCGTGACCACCCTAAGTGCGCATGCGCATACCCTCTCCGCACACCTCCTCTCCACTTCCCCTCTCCCCTTCCCTCTCTACACATACTCTTTCCCACCGCCTCTCCACTCACCCTCTCCCGTTTCTCTTCTCCACTTCCCTGTTCCCCTCCCCCTCTCCCCTCCCCCTCTCCAATCTTCCTCAGAAACGCAGGCTAGACATGCCGAAATTCTCTCCTGCGCAACGCCGCGATGAGCACCAGCGCATGCGCGTCCCCTCTCACTCTCTCTCCTCTCCTACTCTGCCGCCCTCTCGCGCGCCTGTCAACCGCGTTCCCCGCTCGCCCTGTGAGAAATCACGGCCAGGCTAGAGGGAAGACAAGACGCGCGTAGCGTTTCTCTTCGCGTTCCACGACGCGAGGTAGGTAGCATGCCCAACGAACGCCAACGGAACGCGATCGTGCAAGTGCTCCGGTTTCGCATCGCCTCATGGTCCCCTTTAGCGGGAAATGGTGTTCAGTTTTTTTACCCAGCGTCAAATAAACAAGACATTCTATACTTCGGCACGCTTCCAGGCTTTCAACACGGCGAAAGCCTGTGGCCATTCGACTGACTATGCCATGGTATCGGGGAAATCCTCATTATTGGGGCGCTTCCTTTGAACCGCTTGCCGTGGCACCACCACCGGGCCGCTGGGGAGTCATCCGACTAACGAGAGTGCTCCAACGAGATGTCTGACGAAGGAGCGTTGCCGCGCGCGCCACTGTGTCATCACGTGATTGCTGAGAGTGTGAGGGGCACGGACGGACGCCGCCGACAGAAGCTGGCGCCGGACATCGCCGCTCGACGCCACTACCTCGTTTGCACAACAGTTGCTATGCGCCGCTGTGCCATCACGTGATTGCTGAGAGAGTGTAAGAGTAAGGGCCACAGCTGGTATCGTTCCAGGGCACGGATGGTCGGACACCGCGAGTATGACAGATTAAAGGCTTTCGCTTTCATATCAAGAAACGAATGTACAAAAGATTTAGCAGAGATTGTTGCTAGGCTAGGTGGCTCATAACTTCAAGACAGAAACTAGGTGCCTTAGCACCAGCAGGAGAAAGAAGCGCACTTTTCTTGTGCTTCTTTCTGCTGGTGGTACTTACGCGTCTAGGTTTTCCTGAAAAAGAAATTGTCTTGGTGGTGTTGAATTTGAATACTAAGAAACCGTTCTATTTCACTCAATTGATATGCTGGCAAGCCGATGGAAAAAGCAGCATACCGCAGGCTTTCAACATACCTGCATGAAAACGATTATATACCCCGCACCATAATTGGCCTTATGGAGCATCTATCCACGCACAGCGTACTGCTGCGGCTCAAAATGAAAGTTATGCGGAAGCGCTCGCCCTGTGCACAGTATTCTTTTTGTTCTCTTCTTAATATTCCTTTCCTTTTCCAATTTTGCGGTGAGAAATCTGCTATAGAACTATGCCACTCAATAATCCAGGCATGCTACATGCTATCGGGTCACAATACTTTTCAGCCGAATGTAAATTCTGCAGGGGAAAAGCAGATACCGCATGCGCATGTGCAGTAGGGTCCGGAAGGGATAATAGTGCCTTAGACGCTACACAGCCGCAAACATGGGAAGGATGAAAAGCAACCCTGTTTAAATGGATTCCCTTCAGCATCAAGACCTCGTGGAAAGATCCAGGGAGGTGGCTTCAGCTAATGATATCTCGGAATAAGGATTCGGGAACCCTTCCTGTCATTCCCATTTCAATTTTGCTCACAATGGAACAGTTTGTTGAAACAATGAAACCCACGCCCCCCCCCCCTTTCCCGTTTCAAAGAAGCCGAATGCACAGGCGGAGCACTGGGTTACACACCCACGCATGTAGAATTTGCACTCCTTTAAACCATGAGTGCGTTGTACCGGTGGTGAAAAATTAAAGTATAAGTGAAATGCTTTCTAGGAAGCCTTCGTCGAAATATTTTGGGGTGGTGAAATAAAGGGCCCCTCTGGGAGAATGTGTAAAACCAACAAGGCTGATTGTACAGGCAGGGGAACTTAGGCCAAAAGATCATGCCATGCACACGTTTCGCCGATTGCGGATGCGCTTTTCATGGCGTTGTTCTTGAGGCTGATGAACTCTCGAAAGATGAAAGACGTCATGCCGACGCCGATCGAAAAGAACGCTCTAGAGATGGCCTCAACCTACATTATTATTCAGCGCTTACGCATCCATTATATGGCTCCCAAAGGAGGTTTGGGAGTCATATAATGGATGCCGACAAGCACCGACAAGCAACCGCTGATCAATCATGCTGACTCGCGCGTGTGCGACGTCCGCCTGTTTCAAAATGCGTACGGAAAGAGTTTGTTCTGCAAATTTATCTTATAATCCAAGCGGGCAGCTTAATTTCACGGGGAAATAAGAACTGAGGCTGCAGAGTGCTTTGGCGCGCGCCGGTCATTCCGATCCAAAGCGCTGGTGCCGATGCTGTTGCGAAGCAATTTCTTCTCGGTACTTTGTTTTTCTACGTTCAGGTAACTTGTATATTCGATTAAAAATTGTGTTACCTTGATCGCGGTATTATTACGGCTCTCTCGTTGCCTAAACAGCGTACCGAGCATTGGCAAGTCATCACTGAATGAAGACAAAAAACCAGCACCTTACACCTGTAAGGCGGTGATATGCGACTGGTTTCGTTTTCGCCTTCAGCAAAACATGGCGGATCGAGCTTACACTGTACGAGATGAGCTTACACTGTCGAGAGATGACGCTGTATATATTCAATACCCCCTATTTTCGGCAGTGAGTGACAAAACATCTTGGCGTCAGCTTTGCGCACTGTGAAAGAAAGAAAGAACGAAAGAAAGAAAGAAAGAAGAGAAAGAGGGAAAGAAAGAAAGAAGGAAAGAAAGAAAGGAAAAGTAGTAGGCCCGGAGAGCGCACGCCAAGCTCCGTTTCGGCCCCATTTGCTGGTAGGGGAAGCGCTTGTTTTTGTTTTGTACGCAGTGCTAACTACTGCTGTGATCCAGGCAGTCCACGGCGTATGAAAGGAAAACAAAAACCAGCACTAAAGATAACGAAACGTCGAAAATGTCACCCGCGCTAAAACGGCACTAGTTTGTGCCAGGAATAATTCGTTTGAATCAGGGATTTCTGTACGTAATGTATTCCACTGCGAAACAGTTTCAGGAAGTACAGCGTGTTCGTTGGACATCTGTGCTTCTACGAACAAGGACATACAAGCATTAATCATCTCAAAAGTATGCGGTATGAGAGGCGATGAACTTGCCGCGTGACTTGTATTGTTTAATCTTCTTAGGGAGTACAAGACGAAGCAGGTACACATTTAGTACGCAATAAGCATTTAGGTAGTGCACGCCTCATTGCTTCCCTCCTTTTATTATCTCTTCCACATATCAAACACCAGTTCTTTAAATAAGACCCTGTAAATACGTAAGCACTTCTATGCCGACTACGTGAGGCAATTGTGAGTTCGTCAGTACGCCCCTTTGTCACGTAAGAGGAATCACAACAACGAAAGAAGTATAAAACTAAATATACTTCCTCGGCAGTGCTGTGTTTTGAAACCAGGGCTCTTGATTACGAAAACAATTGTCTTAACTGCTAGGATAAATAGCCATGCTTCAGGAACGTCAATATTTCTGAACCATAGGAATGCGATTTACCGGGAATAAAAAAAAGAAATGTAAAGCGAGAATGGTTTCTGTGAAGGCTTCGTTGAAGTATTCCGTGGTGAATTAATGAAAGCCTTCTTTACGAGAACGCGTAGTGCCGACGTGGATCATCCTAGAAGTCACGAGCATTCGAACTGTCCTAAAATTTAACGCCAAACACGCACACCGGCGGCGGCGCGGTGCGCCTTTAGCTGGTCAATTTCATGCGCGTGATTATGTTCGATAATTTCTTTTGTTTTGTACTGATCATATCAGATAACGTTGAAGCAAGCAGCAGGCGACTGGTTCTAGTTGCAAGCAAATCAGGCATTTTAAGTGCGAAGGACCTCTTGGCGCAGCAAAGGCATATTAAGATGGTAGCGCTCACACACGTGGACAAGGCCTAGAACACTGTAAACCACTTTGCACCCGCGAAGTGATTTCAAGCAACCGGAACACCCTTTCGCCAAACCAGAATCTGCAAAAATGAGGATGTAAGGTTGTTTTACTCTAACAAGTAGCCTTTTGGTTTGCAGAAGGAGTAATGATTTACCTAAGACAAACTTTCGGAGCTAAGGGTGTCATGGGTTATCAAGGCATCTGTGGCTCATAGGACAGGAGTGCCGGCTGATAAATAGAACTCGGTAATTAAAGAAGCGTTGCATATTAGGCAGGTTTCGACTAACAGATCTCTGTGGTTAAGGCCAATCACAAGCCCATCATAACGTCACACGTATTCTGGGGATGTTTGCTGTTTAATTATACAGGACAGGAATATCCCCACCGGCACTGAACAGCAGCTGAAGATACTATGGCTATATATGCGAGATGGTATATAAAGCAAGCGCTCTGCCCACGTGTTATTTTACTCTGCTATCTTTGAGCGTTCGGTAGGGTGTGTGTATGGTATTCAAACCTTCGGATGCTGATGGAAATGGATTTTTCTTAACAGGTAGCCTTTATTATCCAGATTTTCGGTAATAATGAGGGTGTTTAGACGATGGACAACCTCGCATTATATGCGCGTTTCCATTTGTTAAAATACCTTTTTCCTAGGGTCTAAAGGTGTTAGATATAGACATGGTAAAATTCTCTTATGGGTGTAAAGTGGATTCCTGATAAGGACCTCGTATAAAAACCACTGAGCTCGGCGTTTTTGTGGTTTTTCATTACTTTGCCGATGTGTAGGTGTTCTGCCGTTCTACTTTTAGGTGTGAAATCGTTTAGTTAACTTGCCATTGCATAAACCGGTTCGACCCCGGCTGGTATGGACGATGCTTTTAAATGGTCAAACAGTCATATGCCGATTACACGGGACAACTGCCCGTCCGGCGCACTGTCACTTAAAGTGGTCAGCACGCTCATGAGGCAATTATTGGAACAAATCAAGCAAATTTTCTTGGCTTGGCTGTTTCAGTCCAGATCCCCGCGATCAAAAAGTGAACGTGTTAGCCAGTAGGCTACAGAACTATGCTTGCGAAATGTGAATATATCTGAACCATATCAACGCGTTGTGCCTGCGGTGCAAAGCAACTGCAAAATGAGAACAATTTTTATTAAGGAAACGTTGAATTTAGTGGCAATAGAATAAGAGAACTCTGTGAGACAACGTGTAAAGCCGACATGGGGGTTGCGCACATCACTAAAATGTCATCTTTGCCAGCACTTTATGTTAGGCACGTGTTTCGGTGGTCGGGTGATGCGCGTGTGCTATGGGACATTCACGAGAGCTCGAAAGAAGGTTAAATTTGCCATGACGATGCCGACCAAATAAACGTTCTGGAGAAAGAATACAATCTGCAATAGAACTCTGCGAATATCTGTCGCTCCTATAGGGGCTTCTGCGAGGATCATAGATCTTTTCAGAACGTCTTCTTCCTGGCTTTCACTCTACATAGATCGATATAGAGGTGATGCAACGAGCACTTTCGAATACCTGAAATGAATTGCCGAATAAACGATTTCTAGTCAACGAGAACAAGCACGCTAGAACTCAGGCCACCATAGAACTAAAATGCAATTATAAGGTGACGAGCTATAGCCGCAGTGGTTTGTGGCGCACTGCTCAGCTTGAGTCAATCCCAAATATCAAACCCCAGGGATTCGTAGAGTTTTTAAGAAGGAGCTACGAGGAATGCTTTTGCAAAATTTTATAGCGATATATTTTCGTACCCAAGGCCTAGACGAGTTTTCAAATAAAGAGTTCAAGTTCATTGCAAATATTTAGCGCCGATGATATGAACAAATTGTCCGCATCGGCTGACATTGATGTTGCGGAAATTAAAGCAGCTATACATGAGTTGCATTAAGTCGATTTGTATAAGATTATTTACGCCGGTATATATTGTCACCTGGTCGAGACGTCGACGAAGGTAGTAGTCGGCGTGTCCAAGATGAAACTTTTTAATTGACTGAACTTGTGGCCTGGAAACAAAAGTCAAAATACAGGAATACACACTGTACACTGATAGCGGGAAACAGAGCGTCAGCCGTCGATGAAACTGCTCATCGCTGGGACGCGCCGTCTTATATACATCATGCATCGAACTTTCTAGACTTATCGATTGGTGGTTGTGCAAGGTCTGGAATAATCTTGTGTATTCGCACCATGTGGGCAATCTTGACAACATGATCTACTACGATTTGAAATTGAAATGTTCCAGACATTCTGGCGCGGCCCGCACAAAACAGCGATCACACGTGCAAGAGACCAGTTACACAAACGTGCGCATAAGAAGCGCGCGCGGGGGGGGGGGCACAGGGGCCCGCCTCCCCCTTCCAAATTTTGGTGAAGTATGTGTATTTACCAAAAATAAATAACGAAAATAGGTGTTTTTCTCAGATAGTCAGGGTTTTCAGCAAGTGGACCCCCCATCGAAAAACACTCCTGGCTACGGGCCTGGAGTCACAATACTTTTCAGGCGAATGTAAATTCTGCAGGGAAAAAGCAGTTACCGCATGTGCGTGAGCAATAGGGGCCCGAAAGGCTAATAGTGCCTTAGCGCTACACAGCCACCAACGTGGGAAGGATGACAGGCAACCCTGTTCAGTTGGATCCCCTTGACCATCAAGACCTCGTGGAAAGAGCCAGGGATGCGGCTTCAGCTAATGAAATCTGGGAATACGGATCCGAGAGCCCTCCATGTCATTCTCATTTCAATTTTGCTCCCAATGAAACGCTTCGTTGAAGCAATAGGACCCCGCCCCCCGCCCCCTTCCCGTGTGAATCACCGACGCATGGAGAAGTAGCATATCCATAAACCATGAGTGCGTTGTACTCGTGGTGAAAGATTAAAGTATAAGCAGAACGCTTTCTAGGAAGACTTCGTCGAAAAATTTATGGTGGTGAAATAATGGGCCTCTCTAGGAGAACGTGTAAAACCAACAAGGCTGATTGTACAGGCAGGGGAACTTAGGCCAAAAGATCATGCCATGCACACGCTTCGGCAATTGCGAATGCGTTTTTCAGGGCGTTGTTCTTGAGGCTGATGAACTCTCGAAAGATGAAAGACGTCATGCCGACGCTGATCGAGAAGAACGCTGTAGGGATGGCTTCAACCTACATTAATATTCAACATAGAGTAGGTAGCGCATAAATTACGTAGACACAAGAAAGCAACATAAACACGAGACCAGATTTCCGTTCTCGTAAGCTTAACATTCAACGCTTACGCATCCATTATATGGCTCCCAAAGGAGGTTTGGCGTATATTTTCCTAATTTTTGCCTCCAAGATATTAAGCCCAGAACGCAGCCTTTGTCGCCGTTACGGCAATTAGATCACCTGTTAATATCACTGCCATATATTTTCTTGCTTTTACTTTCATTTTCTACCCACCTGTTCATGGCACCGTACTGCACCATATTTCATTCTCTAAGCTAAGTAGCGTGTAGGCGTGTGCTTGTCGCGTCTGTATTGCAGTAAAGACATGGGCTAAATATGGACTAGGCTCGCCATGTAAATTTATGTTGGAATGTCGATTAATCATGAATAACTATGTCTTTAGGATAGCGTGGCTGTAAAAATTTGCAATGCGGATGCATAAAGAACACGATGCATGTAGTGGGGTTTTCGAGGGGCGAAATTAGGTTGGAATACGAGACTATAATAGAATAAAAGTACGTAACAAGAAATCAAAAGTAAGTATGACGTTGCTTGTACGCGGATTAATGCTTCGACAAGGCCCTCGAGCACAAGATCCGGAAGACATCTGTCTCGTACAGCGGCTGCAGCAACATTCTCTCTTGAAAGGCTGCGCTAGGACCCCAATTTGGCTATGACATGGAGTGTTTGGGATTAAGTTAAAATGTTAAACAGAACTTGTGCTGAATGAAGGATTTCGGCCTAGAAATAACGCTAGGTGTAGTGGTATCCTTGGTCTATATGCTAGAAAAAAAATGCGTTTTCCCTAACTGTGCCGAGCGTGCGGCATTTCAGTAATTTGTAGAAGACCATTAGTCACACCGCGTTCAGCCCAGGAAGGCGGTTCATTGCAAAGGAGCAGGGAAGTGTGCGTATTGTGCGTATGACCTATTCTAAGTCGATACAGTGACCTCAGTGCGTCGCACTTTACTCGGACGCCATTTTCCTATCTGAGGTTAATTTGTGTGGACCTTTATATAGGGCCTAGAATCCCGCAAGCTGTGCGAGTTGTCCCTCACATAACTACGCACTTAAGGTTTAGGATCAATGGCAAGAAGAATTATGGAGGGGTTCCTCGGTTTCATTCTCTGGGAACTGGGCATTTTGTCGGAAACTACTTTCCCTTCAACGCACCAGTGCCTTGGTACCCAGGATATCCATTACATGTTGTTCTGATGTTTGTGCTTCGCACCGGGGTAAAAATAGTTTACAAAAGTTACCGTATGTGCCTAGCTCTAGGTAGCACGGTTGCGCGCAGCTGCACCCAGCAACCATAGGTATGTGGCGAAGGGGCACTCCGCTTTTGCAGGCGACATTCCGAGCTTGTCTTTGATCGACAGCCATGTCGTGTCCCCGACCGGCGATGAACTTCATTCGCGATGACTAGCGTCAGTCCAGTTTGCTGCACGCGCGGTAGAGGGAAATACAAAAACTGGCCCGAGTATCAGCCTATCCGCAGGGTACCGTTGCTAGCGGCGTTTGGAAGACGGACGCGCAACACTGCTACAGCAACTCTAGTGACAGCTGATTGTGAGCGGACTCGATACAAGTCTCGCCGGATGCTATCGTGGTCGTGTGTTCCACGTCAACCAGAGCCTCTTAACCCCCTCCTCCCTTTCAGGGCTCTAGATTGGGAAGAATTTGGGATAAGAGTTAATGGAGAGTATCTCAGTAACCTGCGATTCGCTGATGTCATTGCATTGATGAGTAACGCGGGAGACGAATTACAGCTCATGATTACTGAACTGGATACGGAAAGTATAAGAGTAGGTCTGAAAACTAATAACAAAGATGGCTGCCTGCAAACGAGCGGTGAAGTTGGCGGTGAACTGTGAAATGCGTTTTTGCAAACAAAATTACAGATTCTTTATTTGAAAGTGAAGGGAACTATTAGAAAGTAGCCCAATTTCGTCCCCTTGCCCCAAGTAGCAATGGTCGCTCTGAAGTAGACAAAAAATGGGGTGCAAGGAAACGTCAATAGGGTACGCATTCGGGCTGGTTGGTTCATGATTAACTGTAAAAACAGCGCTAAAAAGCGGGGCAAATAAAGGACACAAACCACGGCGCTGACTAACAACCAAATGTGTTTTATCCTTCCAGTCTGCATATATATACTCCGCCACAATCTCAAGGAAACAAATAGCAAATAAACAAAGAAGAAAGATGATTAGCCTGCCCAGAGGCCAAAAGATACTCAATCGGACAGAAAAGTTAACTCCTTCGGCAGGAGGGAGATCGAGGGGAGGCTGACACATGCCTCTCCGTCGTTATAGATATGGTACGCTTCAGAAATGACACGCGCCCGTTCATCATGGTACTTCGACAGGAAAACCGAATCTTTAAAAGATGGCTGGTAACCACGTTCATTACAGTGAAGCGACAATTGACTATCTCTCGCTTGTTTACGGACGTTGTTCGCATGCTCGCGCATGCGGTCATTAGCGTACCTCCCCGTTTGACCAACATAGTAACGGCAGCAAGAAAAAAGTATCTTATACACAACACTACCACAACATTCAACGTACTTCTGACGATGTTTCTTGCTGCAACTTTTCGTCTTCGTCTCTTGATTTACATGCTGGCACAGGCTAAAAGCATATTTTTGGCAGAAAACAACAGTCTAAGGCCTGCCCTGCTGACCACTTTCCTTCAGATTATGTGCCATCTTGTGCACATAAGGTATGACCACTACTTTTTTCTACGGGTGTCCCTGATTGAACAGCTGGTGAGCACTTGCTTTTGAAACCAGATACGGGGCTTTCTGCGATGCTGGTCAAAAGCGGTCTTGGGAAACCTGCAAGCTGCAGGCGTGCTACTTGGGTACAAAAGCTCGCTTCGACTTGGTGGCCACAGGACCTCTCAAGCGCCGCCATCATGCAAGCCCTCTCAATACGGTGCTTGAAAATTTTTGAATGAGCAGAAGGAAAAGGAAGAAGGCTCTTTTGAGACCTAGGCAAATAACACCAACATACATGACTGCTTGAGAAGGAAAGTTCCAAGTTCAAGAAGCGTAGCCTATCGTCTGAAGGATGCTCAGTGGTCAATTCAAATGAACTTAATTCCGCGAGGAACACGTCAAAAATTTCCGCAGCAGGCTGCACGTCACGACAGTTAGCGCTATAAAAAATTAAAAAGTCGTCCACGTATCGCATCACCTTTACCGTGCTAGTCTGTCTGACCTTGCTCTCGAGGTTACGGTCATAGCTGGCAGTAAAATGTCACTATGAACATGCTGAGAACGACTGAGTATTTTTTGGCCTCAGCGCAGGCTAATCATCTTTTTTTCTTTGCTTTTTGTTTCCTTGAAACTGTGGCGGAGTATATATATGCAGACTGGAAGAATAAAACGCACTTGGTTGTTAGCGCCGTGGTTTGTGTCCTTTTTTTTTGTCCCGTCTTTTAGCGCTCTTTCTACAGTTAAGGAAACGTCGATTCACAGCGTGAAAGAATTTACAAATTCTTCTCTTTGAAAGTGAATGGAACAATTAGAAGGCAGCCCCTGTTTCGCATAAATGCAGTATTCAATATCTCATATCAAATCATGGCTAATCAAAAATTACTGAAAAGGGTTCTTTAAATTACGAAAGTCGTCAGGGACCGTATTCTGAGCTGGAGGCCTCGTCAAGCGTTATCTTTTGTTGCGTGCTGATTCGCTAGTCGGCTAAGCAATCCGACACGCGAAATTTTACGTCACACAGGAAAAATAAAGAAAAAGACATTTATTGGCAGAAAGGGGTTTGTGGTGTGCGGCCAGCTTGTTCCGCAAGTCCCATCTAGCAGTGCTGGCTGCCCTCAGATCAGGACGCCACATGGGCACTTGGCGCTCTGAATGCCATGTCAATCAAACTGATCCGATCTTCAAGGCTTTCGCTGGACAGCAACTACACCCGCCGCTCCCTACTGGCTTGGTCAGTGAGGGCACGCAGGGGATGGCCGCGCATGTCTACGCAGAACGCATTAGGGTTATTTCTTAGAGTACCATGGGCAGCACGCAGGGTATTCTGTTCGGTGCATTTTATTGAGGAGATGTAAGTTCGCTTAGGCTCCGTTCTGGATCAAGCTCCAGCTGACATATTCCTTCTTTGTGAGCTTCTTGTGGGGGAGGGAGTAGATACGCCTGAGTCCCTTGTTGTAGTTTAGGATGACCGCATGCTTGCATTGGACTGGGATAGGCTCTCTCGAGGCAGGGTCATGGGGTGCTGGTCTGTTCAGTACACTCGAGCCATCCTGTCCACCTAATGTGATCGTCTCATAACATGGTCCCAGTAGGCGTCATATAAGACACATGTGATCTATGATGCCGGAGAAACGTTGAAGTTACACTAGATAGAATACTCCTTACACGCTTCCTCTGAATGTGGAGAGTCCTCTACCTTTCTTTCTTTCTTTCTTTCTTTCTTTCTTTCTTTCTTTCTTTCTTTCTTTCTTTCTTTCTTTCTTTCTTTCTTTCTTTCTTTCTTTCTTTCTTTCTTTCTTTCTTTCTTTCTTTCTTTCTTTCTTTCTTTCTCTCTTAGTTTATTTAGAACAACACTGAATTGTCCAAGGGGACACGGCTAAAGGCAAACATTGCCTGACTGGGCCGTGCCACCCATACAACAACAACAACAACAACAACAACAACAACAACAACAGTGGCGGCGGCAACGGCGGCAGCGGCGGCGGCGGCAGCGGTGGCAGCAGCGGCAGTTTTAGTCCTCTGAAAATAATAGTTCTCTTATCGTTTTTTGAAATGCTTGCTTCGTAATTCCAGAATTCAGGAGATCGGTGGTTAACGTATACTCATTCAGGAGGTTAGGAATTTTCACCGCAAGTTCTTGTTCACCGGAAGTTGTTCTACTATGTAGTATAGATATCAAACTGTTTCTGAAATTATAGCCTGTCGTTTTTACACAATATTTACTCTGGAAGGAATGTTTGACGCTCTGTAATTGCCGCACAATCTCAAGAAATAGCTTATATACATGAAGTTTGGACACTGTAAGCGTTTTATATTTGCAATATTACGTTTTGATGCTGACCTTATGTCCTAAGTTTTCTATATGCCCTAAGTTTTCTTAAGACCATATGTCCTAAGTGTCCTAAGTTACCTGAGGCTCAGACCAAACCTGTTTCCCTGCACATGAACCCACTGCTCTGTCTCTTAAGCCACAACCACATGCCTGGTTTATCGTGCCAGCGACAAACTTATAGACCCTTCCGTCGATTGGGTCACCATGTCACCAATTGTGTCGCCACACGCGTGTCAACCATGCTATTTTTGATCGGCATATACTAGTCAACCTTGTCAAAGTGGGTTTAGTCGTACTTTTCTCTACATATTGGCATGCCCACTTCTCGTCTTGTTTTGATGTATTCGGGTTTGACCGGCCGGGACGGTTATCAACGCTCGACGCTGTCCGCGAAGCAGTGTTCGAGAAGCTTCGCGACTGTAGTAGATCGTTTTGTTAAGATTGCGCCGCGCACGCGAATGTTCCAGCTTTGTCTAGAGATAACGCCGCCACCAGCGATGTTGCTGGAAAGTTCGATAGCGCCTGTATAAAAGCCGACGCGCCTGACCGCTTGCCAGTTGATCGAGGCAACTTCAGGCTGTGGTAAGGGTAACAGCTTGCACAGTTCTTCCCGCACGATCGCTCGGATCGTTTCACGCAGGTCGTCGGAGCCGACGGCATGAACGGCTGGGCTGTCTTGAATCGATCGGCGATTATAGTGGCGGTTGCACATTTCCAGCGTCTTCTCAATCGTCGTAGCCTCTGAGATGAATTCTTGGACTGTCGAGGGTGGGTTCCGCATCAGCCCAGCGAAGAGCTCTTGCTTTACCCCTCGCATGAGCAACCTGACTTTCTTGTCCTCAGGCATGGCTCGGGTCAGCGTGGAGGAACAGTCTAGTCATTTCCTCTCCAAAGATGGCAACGCTTTCATTTGGAAGTTGGACCCGCGTCTCTAGCAAGGCTGCGGCCCTTTCTTTTCTGAGGACGCTTGCAAACGTCTGCAGGAAAGCGCTGCGAAAGGCGTCCCAAGTTCGAAGAGTGGACTCCCGATTCTCGAACCAGGTCCTAGCTGCGTATTCAAGGTAAAAGTAAACGAGGCGCAGCTTGTCCTCGAAGTCCCAGTTGTTGAATGTTGAGACCCTTTCGAAAGTCTCGAGCCAGGTTTCCGGGTCTTCGAATGAAGACCCGCGGAAGGTTGGCGGCTCCTTGGGCTGCCGGAGTAGGATCGGCGCAGGCTGCACGGGGTCGGTCATAGTCGCTGCGGTCGATCTTGGGATCTGGGGCTGCCTGGGTTTTTCGAGAAGGAGCCCGTGCTCTTGCTGCAGTGCCTTCTGCCTGCGGCTTGTTCGACGATCCGGGTTTTCATTTCCGTCGTCCTCCTCGCGGCTTGGGCTTGGGTCAGCGCTTCGCGGGGGCGTCCGGATCATGGAAGAAGCAGCACCTCCACCAGATGTCACGTGGTCGTGACGTCGACGAAGACAACAGTCAGCACGTCTGAGATGAAACTGCTTATTTGGCCAAACTTGTGGCCGTGAAACTGAAAGTAAAACAACAGCAATACACTGATAGCGGCGAAGAGAGCGTCGACCGTCGATCAACTGACAAGCGGTCAAGCGCGTCGGCTTTTATACAGGCGCTATGAACTTTCCAGCAACATCGCTGGCGGTGGCGTTATCTCTAGACAAAGCCGGAACATTCGCGTGCGGGGCGCAATATTACCAAAACGATCTACTACAGTCGCGAAGCTTCTCGAACACTGCTTCGCGGACAGCGTCGAGCATTGATAACCGTCCCGACCGGTCAAACCCGAATACATCATAACAAGACGAGAAGTGGGCGGCCAATATATGTCTCCGAACCGTTATTTCTATGAAAAACAAAATATCGCTTCGGTCATCGTGACGTAATTCCGTCGATGTCCCAGTACATAATAGTCGCATGAACTGCCCTGACCAGTGCAGCCGTTGCTTTTGAATGCGTAGCCAATAATGCGTGAACATTGCATGACGTTGACGAGTTTGTGAGTTGTGTGGACAACAACAAGAGCCGCATGATATTGGAAATCGCATTTATGGATGGCCATAAAGGCATCCACAAATGCGACACGCATGAGGCGTTATATTTATTCTTGTGACGATAGATAATTGTAGATATTGACGATATTTACAGGTAAGCCGCTACAGAAAAGGCTCACTCCATGGATTATTTTTAAGCGAACCTTTTAGTGGCGCCTCGTACTCGAAAAACCCGGTGCCGGCTAGTGTGCAGAAATTCGGCCCTCGAAGTTGCGCCGGTCAGATGCGCATTTGGATGCAAAGTTTTCGACAATTGATGCTCTCTCTGTGGTGGGCTTATCAGAAATGGGACGTTTGGAAATGGGACGGAAATGGGAACTGGCAATGTGGCCTTTTACCGAGCTCACTTGTCATTTCACGTTGCCGTATTTAATTGTTGGCTGGATATGAACGCATGACTGTCTTTGTTGCCTGTAGCAGTTGAAGTGTTGGATTGCTACGCTCGTGGTCCAATTCCCGGCATCAAGGAAGGAAAAGGTTATGAGGGAACATTGCGCAATGCGATAGAAAGAAAGGAAGAAAGAAGAAATGAAGGAAATAAAGAAAGAGAGAAATAATAAATAAATAAATAAATAAATAAATAAAGAAAGAAAGAAAGAAAGAAAGAAAGAAAGAAAGAAAGAAGGAAAGAAAGAAAGAAGGAAAGAAAGAAAGTTGTGGGTCATTCACGCACACGCCAAGCTTTGCTTGCCCGCTTTTTTCCAATAACGAACGGACTCCAGAAGTTGATATTTTGTTCATAATGCGAACCACTGCGGTGATCCAAGCAACCCACGCCATCAATAGTATGAACCGAAACAACAGAAACGAATGGCAAGGAAACGTTGAAAATGACACTCCAGGTAAATTTACTCTAGTTCGTGCGCAAAATTATGCACAGAAATCAACAGCATTGCACGCAGTGTGCCCTGCTGGTTGGCAGCTTCTGGAATTACAGCGTGGCCGTTGGATCTCAGTGCTTCTTCGGTCAAAGAACTCTAAGCTTTAATCACCTCCGAAGTATGCGGCATGAGAGGCGATGAACTTGTCGCGCCGAGAAAAGCAAGTACGCATTTATTACGCAAATGGAATTTATGAAATACGTACCACATTGCTTCTATAATTTTATTATCTCCTCCACATCTCAAACACGAGTTTCCTGAACTCAGACTCTTTAAATGCGTAAGCACTTCTATGCCGACTCAGCGAGTTAACTCTGAGTTCGTCCGTCTGCCGCTTTGTCACACAAGAGGAATCGCTACAAAGAAAGAAGTATAAAACAAAACATATTTCCTTGGCAGTGCTGTGTTTTGAAACCAGGCCTCTAGATTACGAAAACGAGTTTCTTAACTCCTAGGATAAACAGCCATGCTTGAAGTGCGTTATTTCTGAAGCAAAGCAATGCGATTTACCGGGAATAAAAAAGAAAAGTAAAACACGAACGGTTTCTGCGAAGGCTTTTTTGAAGTATTCCGTGGAGAATTAATGAAAGCCTTCTTTACGACGACGCGTAGAGCCGATGTGGATCATCCTAGAAATTACGAAAAGTTTGGCTGTCCTAAAATTTAACGCCAAACACGCCTATCGGTAGTCGCGCGATTCGGTTTTGGCTGGCCGGTTTCGTGCGCGTGAATATTTACGAGAATTTCTTTGGTTTTGTACTGACCATGTCAGATAGCATTGAAGCAAACAGCGGGCGACTTATTTCACTTGAAGAGAAATCAAGCATTTTATGTGCGAAGCATCACTTGGCGCACCAGATGCATATTAGGATGGTAGCGCTACCGCACGTGGACAAGGCCTAGACCGCTCTAAACCAATTTGCACCCTCAAAGTGATTTGAAGCACCCGAAACACCCTTTTACCTAAGCAGAATCTGCAAAAATGAGGATGCAGGGATATTTTACTCGAACAAGTAGCCTTGTCATTAGTAGATGGGGTAATGTTTTACCTCAGACACTCCTTAGGAGCTAAGGGTGTCATGGGTTATCAAAATATGTGTGGCTCATGTGACAGGAGTGCCAGCTGATAAATGAAACTCGCTAATAAAGGAAGCGGTGCTGATTGGACGGGTTTCGACTAACAGATCTCTGTGCTTAAGAGCAATCACAAGCCCATCGTAACTTCACTCGTATTCTGTTAATGTTTACTGTTTAAATATACAGAGCAGGATTATCCCCACCGGCACTGAATTGCAGCTGAAGACAACATGGCTATATATACCAGATGGTGTATGACGGAAGCGCTCTACACGCGTGGTGTTTTACTCTGCTACTATTGAGCGTTCGGTACGGTGTGTGTGTATGGTATTTTAACGTTCGATGCTGATAAAAACGGATTTTTCTTGACAGGTATTTTTTATTTTCCTGTTTTTCGGCAATAATGAGGGTGTTTAGACGATGGACAACCTCCCATGACATGCGTGTTTCGATTTGTTAAAATGCCTTTTTCCTAGTGTCTAAAGGTGTTAGATATAGACATGGTAAAGCCCCCTTTATAGGTGTAAAGTAGTATGCCGAGAAGGACCCCGTATAAATATAGCTGAACTCGGCGTTTTCGTTGTTTTTCTTTAGTTTGTTCGTGTGTGGCTGTTCTGCTGTACTATCTTTAGGCAGCAAATCATTTAGGTAGCTTGCCACTGCATAAACCGTTTCGACTTCGGATGGTATGGGAATGCTTTTAGATGTTCAAAACATTCATATGCCAAGTAAACGGGATAACTCTCCGTTCGTCGCTCTGTCACTTAAAGTGATCAGCACCCTCATAAAGAAATTATTGGATAAAATGAAGAAAATTTTCTTGGCTTAGCTGGGTTTCAGCCCAGAGCCCCGCGCTCAAAAAGTGAACGCCTTAGCCAGCAGGCTACAGAACTATGCTTGCGAAATGGGGATATATCTGTACCATATGAACGCGTTGCACTCGCGGTGCAAATCAAATGTAAATCGGAACAATTTCTATGGAGGCAACGTTGAATTTGGTGGCAGTAGAATAAGAGCCCTCTGCGAGACAACGTGTAAAGCCGACATGGATGATGGTCCACATCAGGAAAATCTCATATTTGCGAAAATGTTATGCGAGACACGCGTTTTGGAGATCAGGGGATGCGCGTGTGCTATGGGACGCTGATGAGCGCACGAAAGATGATTAAATTGGCCATGCCGATGCCGACCAAAGTAAACGTTCTGGAGAAGAATACAACCTGCAATAGAACACTGCGATTATCTATCACTCCTAGAGGAGTTTCAGCGAGGATCTGTAGCTGCTTTCAGGACGTCTTCCTGTTTTTCACAATAAATAAATCGATATAGAAGTGATGCAACGAGCACTTTCGATTACCTGAAATGAAATGCCGAATAAACGATTTCTGGTCAAAGGGAAGAAGCACGCTGGAACTAAAGCCACCATAGAACTCAAATGCAATTGTAAGGTGACGAGCCAACAATGAGGTATAGCCGCCGTGGTTGGTGTCGCACTGCTGAGCTCGAGTCAATCCCCAACGTCAAACCCGAGGAATTAATACTGTTGTTAAGAAGGAGCTATGAGGAATGGATCTGCAAAATTTTATCGTTAATCATTTTCTTACGGAAACCCTAGATGAGTTTTCAAATAAAGAGTTGAAGTTCACTGCTAATATTTAGCACCGAAGATATGAATGAACTCTCGGCATCAGCTGACACTGATGTTGCGGAAATTGAAGGAGCTATATATGAGTTGCATAAAGTCGATTTGTATAAGATGATTCACGCCGGTATATATAGACAGGATGGAACGCCGGGCTCCCCTAAGCGTACACAATAGACACTCTGTACACGTTGTAAAGACCGGACTATGGTGCGTTGATGCCAACGCAGCCGCTTTCAGGATGGAGACACCTTTTGACACACCCCGACACACCCCGCGGGGAGCATTGTTGGTTCGAAAGTGTCAGGGGGAGTACTGTGCCTAGCGCTGGGACGGTGCTGTCAACGCGTTGTAGCTTAAGGTATAGCATGAGTTCTTTGGCGAAAAACAATAAAAGGCTTTTGAATAATAATTCATGTTATTTATGTTATGATACATATGACATGCATGTCACGAGCATTCATGTCAGCACCTGTTGTCTACGTTCGTCATACACGCATACCATTTGATGTCCACTTCAATAATAGAAATGCAATGAAGCGACCACTATGGCATCGCGATGGCTTCTTGTTCTGTATGACTTGACGTTCATGACAAGCATGTCATGTCTATCAGGCGATGAGCTATAACTAATGGTGGTCACGCAGCAAAGACACATAATGCCCATTTCGTAAACACCAATATAATTGAATGGCCGCGAGAGCACCAAGACAGTGTCATGTATATTATGACGTCATATACATGTCATGAACTGTAATTTGTTTGTCATACACCTATGGTGCTATATGCCAGTTGCGTTGTATATCAATTGAGTGAAACGGCTGCGGGAACACTAAGACCGTGTCACGTATGTCATGACGTACGTGACATGATATTGTGGTTATCACATGCCATTTTTAAACGTTCTACACCCATCTCTTGTTTTGTCAATTTTGGTATTGACCAAATTAATGAAACCAACATGGGAGCACCAACACTATGCCATTTGTATTATGATGTACATGACATACATGACATGAGTTTCATGTCATGACCTGTCATTTACATTAGTCCTATGTTTATGTCACGCTGTGCCAATTTCAGTATATGTCATCAGGTTAATGAAACGGCCGTGAGACCACGAAGACCGGCCCTTGTACATCATGATGTACAAGGGCGGTACTATAGAACCATAACCGGGTCATGTATATCATGGCGTGCATGACAAGCATAATAATAATATTTATAATAATAATATCTGGAGTTTAACGTCCCAAAACCACGCTATGATTATGAGAGACGCCGTAGTGGAGGGCTCCGGAAATTTCGACCACCTGGGCTTCATTAACGTGCACCTAAATCTAGGTACACGGGCCTCAAACACTTTCGCCTCCATCGAAAATGCAGCACCACGGCCGGGATTCGATCCCGCGACCTTCGGGTCAGCAGTCGAGCGCCATAACCACTAGACCACCGTGGCGGGGCATGCATGACAAGCATGTGATGATATTTATGTGATAAGCTATAATTATGTTGGTGATGTACTAATGTCATGTCATGGCACTTTGTTTTACAACAACGTGATGAAGCGGCAACGAGAGCACGATGACGTAGGCACCCATATAGATTGATTGATATATGCAGAAAATACCTTTGATTCGGGAAGAAATGCTTCGAATTTAATATTAGAACCCTTATTCTTGGTTACTAACAATATACACGCAAGCCGTACCGTTAGAAGGGATAAAGGAATCTCAATTTCTGCGCATTTTACTAAAAGCGCTCCGTCACTACGTGCACGGTAGTGCCAGCGAACGGGAACGCTCGGATCAAGATGGCGCCTCCAAAAAGCTGTATCTCCACCCTGTAGCGGAGGAACCGGACATATTGAGGCGCCCTAGACCGGACACGCCGGGAACGCCACCAGGTGACAAACGGCAAATTCAAATATGCTACGCCGGTGACGTTGTCGGAAATTCGGTGCGCAATCACGAGGACCGTCATGGTGCCGGAATAATCTCTCCCCATCGTGACTCTTGTATGAGATCGTCTACAAATGCTGACGTTACAGCGGACTATAAAGTAAGCATTCACTGAATGATAGTCTGCGAATATCTTTGTAATAATCATTTATCTTCGTGAACAGTATCATTTTAACACGTCGCTTTCCCTTTTGCACTGCACCTCCTACTTTTGTTTCTTATGCAAGTGTAAAGTATTAGCAGTTTTAGAGCGCAGCTCTTAGGCAGCCGTTCCTGCATTGAGCGGCGTCGCCGTGGGCGTCGCAGGCGTCGGCGTCGATAGAGCCAACGGGGACGAAAGAGAGTGAACGCAGAGTCGGTCAATTACATGAGCCACGAGCCACTGAACTTGGCTTTCTCCCTCCGTTACGCGCACTGGCGCCTCCGTCGGAGCTCGCACGTCCACTGCGGGTGACTTTGCTTGTCCTAACGGGGCTGTCGGCGTTTCTCTTGGTTCGCGACGCCTGCAATGCACAGAGTGGTGTGCGTAGCACTCTAGCGCTGGCAGTTTCTGTGGCAATATGTAAGGAATGTTACGTTGCTACAACTGAGGATAGCCCAAGCTTCAAACACAGTTGGCGTTGGGCCAACACGAAGCTGCGCTCAGAATTCGCATTAGGGAGTATTGTAATCACCAGTTAATTTTTTAAGAATTTGTTGTTGTAATTTGTGCATCCATTCATACATAATAAAAGCTCTTCGCGCTCCTGCTGTCATGGAGGCACAATTAGTGAAACAGACCACGAAAGCATGAGGCAGAGAATGGGTGATAACGAGCTCCACTTTACTCGTGCGTTTTGCCCTTTACGACAGAAAGTGCGAAAGAGAACAGGCACGATGGGCCAGGCGAATAACGTTTTCAGGCGCTCCTGGAACCTTATGCTTCAAAGAATGAACTGAGACGTCCTTCTCCTCGAGCAATGTTTTTCGCCGGCCTCCTGATACATGTTTCACAAATTTCCTGTCTAAAACCTGTGCTGAAGTTGAACATTCAAAAGCAGCTTTCTCTATGCAAAAGCTGCTTTCCAGGCTGGCTTCGCCAGCAATATGTCAAAGGGGACCTTTGGCTACCACCTGCACCTACAGATGTTTACGATGAAAAAGCTTTGTGACTACTGCCACGCCCACTTCTTGTTTTATTTTGTTTTTTGGGTTTGACCAGCAAGGACGGTTATCAACGCTCGAGGCTGTCCGCGAAACAGTGTTCGAGAAGCTTCTCGATTGTAGTAGATCGTTTTGTTAAGATTTCGCGCCGCACGCGAATGTTCCAGCTTTGTCGAGAGATAACGCCGCCACCAGCGATATCGCTGGAAAGTTCGATAGCGCCTGTATAAAAGCCGACGCGTTTGACTGCTTGTCAGTTGATCGACGGACGACGCCTTGTTCGCCGCTATCATTGCACAGCGTGTATTGCTGTAGTTTGACTCTCATTTTTCCGGCCACAAGTTCGGCCAAATAAACAGTTTCATTCTGCAAACGCCGACTGTTGTCTTCGTAGACGTCACGACCACGTGACATCTGGTGGAGGTGCTGCTTCATGATCCGGACACCACCGCGGAGCGCTGACCCAAGCCCAAGCCGCGAAGAAGACGACTCTAAGGACAACCCGAATCCTCGAACCAGCCGCCGGCAGAAGGGACTACAACCAGAGTACGGGCTCCTTCCCGAAAACGCCAGGCAGCCGAAGACCGTCACATCGACCGCCGAGACGATGACTGACGCAGTGCCCCCTACGGCGATCGTGATGCAGCCACTCAGGGAGCCGCCGACGTTCCGTGGTTCGCCATGTGAAGACCCCGAGACTTGGCTCGAGACCTTTGAAAGGGTCTCAACATTTAATAACTGGAACTGCGAGGACAAGCTGCGCCACGTATACTTCTACATAGAAGACGCCGCGAGGACGTGGTTCGAGAACCGAGAATCCACCCTACAAACATGGGATCTCTTTCGGACGACGTTCCTCAGCACGTTCACGAGCGTGGTCCGCAAGGAACGGGCCGCGGCTATGCTGGAGACCCGTGTGCAGCTGCCCAATGAAAACATTGCCATCTACACGGAAGAGATGAATCGCCTGTTTCGACACGCCGACCCAAGTATGCCCGAAGAGAAGAAAGCGAGGTTCCTCATGCGGGGTGTCAAACAGGAACTTTTCGCTGGATTGATAAGGAACCCGCCGAAGACGGTCGCTGAATTTGCATCGGAGGCGTCCACGATCGAGAAAACGCTTGAGATGCGAACGCGGCAATACAACCGCAGCTTCTCGGCTACAAGCTACGCCGACGTTCAAGCCCTAGGACCCGCCGACTTGCGTGAGACGATTCGAGCAATCGTGCAAGAGGAGTTGCGAAAAATTCTACCTCCGTCGCAACCTCAAGTAGAGTCCATCGCCGACGTCGTGCGCCAGGAGATCCAGCATTCACTCGGCATGCCTCAGCTAGCAGAGCCGCAGCCGCAAGCTATTAGCTATGCTGCTGCAGCCCGCCGTCATGCTCCTCCTCCACGCTCCCGCCAAGACGCCACACCGCCGCAGTACCGTCGCCAGACGCCGCCGCCGCCACCGACGCCCTACCGACCACCTGTCGGCCAGCGCAACACACCGAGGAAGACCGATGTCTGGCGTGCCCCCGACAACCGCCCGCTCTGCTACCACTGCGGAGAGGCCGGCCACACGTACCGCCGCTGCCAGTACCGACAGATGGGACTACGCGGATTCGCTATCAATGCGCCGCGCCCGCAGCCAGGCGAACGGCCGCGCGACATCAACGACTACCTCACCGGAACACAGCGGCAAGAACGACGACCTTCCCGCTCGCCGTCGCCCGGCCGCTGCATGTCACCGCACCGCCGGCCGTACACTGGCCCAAACCGGGGCCGGTCGCCTAGCCCGTATCCGGAAAACTAAGGGCAGCAACCGATGGAGGTGCGGTTGCTGAACGACGAAATGCTGAAGATCCTCCGCCGTCGACGACGACGCCGCGACGAAGTTCCGAGCCCCCGCCGCACGCCGAACGACGTCCTGAAGACGAAACTTTGCGACCGGAAGCAGACCTGACGACGCAACGCGGAAGCAGCGGTGCAAACCGACGCAGCCGTGACCCGACGCCGCGACGTAACCGCAACGCAAGACGGCGGACTAGCGACCTCGACGTTCTGATCGACGGCCACAACGTCACCGCTCTCGTCGATACTGGAGCCGACTATTCCGTCATCAGTGGGCCGTTCGCAGAACAGTTGAAGAAAGTTAGGACTGCTTGGGAAGGCCCCGAGATCCGGACCGTTGGAGGCCATCTGATAACGCCGATTGGTGTCTGCACGGCACGAGTCACCATCAATAACCGGACTTATCCTGCGAGCTTTGTAATTCTACAAAACTGCTCCAGGGATGTGATACTGGGAATGGACTTCCTAAGTGACCACGGCGCCGTCATCGACCTGAGGTCTGAGTCGATAACACTGAACTCAGACAAAGCGCTCCCGCCCCACGCGATGCCAGGCAACCATGCATTGAATGTGATAGAAGAGCAGGTGACCATTCCGCCGCGCTCCAGCGTCATTATTTCCGTCGGCACCGAAAAACCTGCGAACCTTGAAGGCGTCATCGAGGGCGATCAGCACCTACTCCTGAACCGTCAAATTTGCGTCGCACGAGATATAGCCGAGCTGCGTGACGGTAAAGCAAAAGTAGTGCTGACAAACTTCAGCCACGAATATAGGCACCTGAACTTTGGTACGACGGTTGCCTACATCGACGAATGTGTAGCCGCCAGCGATGCTTTCGCCCTCTTCGATGCTGCCGAACCTGCTTCGATGAATAGAGGTCCCGAACCGGATTTTGACGTCAACCCGAGCCTTCCGAAGGCCAAACAAGACCAGCTCAAAACCCTGCTCTTGCAATACAAGGACTGTTTCTCGTCGTCATCGCGGATCCGACAAACGCCCCTTGCGAAGCACCGCATTATAACAGAAGAAAATTCTCGACCACTCCGTCAGAGCCCCTACAGAGTTTCGACTCGAGAGCGCGACGCGATAAAAAAACAAGTCGACGAGATGCTATGCGACAACATCATCCAGCCGTCCAAGAGTCCGTGGGCGTCACCCGTGGTGTTAGTGAAGAAGAAGGATGGGACACTGCGCTTCTGCGTTGATTACCGGCGCCTGAACAAAATCACGAAGAAGGACGTGTACCCCCTCCCACGAATAGACGACACCCTGGATCGACTTCACAACGCGACGCACTTTTCGTCGATGGACCTCAAGACCGGCTACTGGCAAGTCGAAGTCGACGAGACCGAGAAAAGACTGCCTTTATAACACCCGACGGCCTCTTTGAGTTCAAGGTCATGCCTTTCGGTCTTTGCTCGGCACCTGCGATGTTCCAGCGTGTCATGGACACCGTACTGGCTGGATTGAAGTGGCAGACGTGCCTTGTGTATTTGGACGACGTCGTCGTGTTTTCCTCGACCTTCGACGAGCATCTCCGGCGGCTTGAGGCAGTACTTCAAGCAATCAAGGCCTCTGGACTGACCCTGAAGCTAGAAAAGTGCAGATTCGCGTATGACGAGCTCTTGTTTTTGGGTCATGTGATCAGCAAGTCTGGAGTGCGCCCAGACCCGCGGAAAACAGCTGCCATCGCCGACTTTGCGCCACCCACCGACAAGAAGGCCGTGCGCCGATTTCTCGGCTTATGTGCCTATTACCGACGCTTCGTCAAAAACTTTTCACGGATCGCCGAACCACTGACTCTTCTCACGAAGAATAACGTGGAATTCAGGTGGGAAACGGCGCAAGTGCAAGCCTTTCAAGAACTTAAACGACGCCTGCAGACGCCACCCATACTTGCGCATTTCGACGATTGCGCCGATACGGAAATACACACCGACGCATGCAGCGTAGGACTCGGTGCCGTCCTTGTGCAAAAGACTGACGGGCTTGAAAGGGTTATCAGTTATGCTAGCCGGTCACTATCCAAGGCAGAAGCAAACTATTCCACAACAGAAAAGGAATGCCTTGCCATTCTCTGGGCTACGTCAACGTTTCGACCCTACCTCTATGGCAGGCCCTTCAAAGTTGTCAGTGACCATCACGCCTTATGTTGGCTAGCTAACTTGAAGGACCCTTCAGGTCGTCTCGCACGATGGAGTCTGAGGCTTCAAGAATTCGATATTACCGTCGTGTACAAGTCTGGACGAAAACACTCTGACGCCGACTGCCTGTCTCGTGCCCCCGTCGACGCGCCGCCGCAAGACGACGACGATGACTGCTTCCTCGGAACTATAAGTGCCGACGACTTCGCCGAAAGGCAACGGGCCGACGCGGAACTGGGGGGCCTTATTGTGTACCTCGAGTGCAAGACCGCCGTGGTTCCGAAGGTATTCAAGCGAGGACTGCCGTCGTTTTTCTTACGGAACGGCGTTCTCCTGAAGAAAAACTTCTCGCCACTTCGAACCGACAACATCTCGTCGTGCCCTCATCATTGCGACCAGAAGTCCTCCAGGCCCTACACGACGACCCGACGGCTGGACACCTCGGTGTTTCCCGCACGCTCGCCAGAGTACAGGAAAAATACTACTGGCCACGCCTTGCTGCCGACGTCGCCCACTACGTTAAGACTTGCCGAGATTGCCAGCGACGGAAGACACCGCCGACTAGGCTAGCGGGACTTCTGCAGCCAATCGATCCACCTCACCGGCCGTTCCAGCAAATCGGGATGGACCTACTGGGGGCCGTTCCTGACGTCGACTTCCGGCAACAAGTGGATCGTCGTAGCGACTGACTACCTCACCCGCTACGCCGAGACAAAGGCCTTGCCCAAAGGGAGTGCCGCCGAGGTAGCCAAGTTCTTCGTGGAGAACATCGTCTTGCGTCATGGCGCCCCAGAGGTCCTCATCACAGACAGAGGTACCGCCTTTACTGCGGACCTAACTCAGGCGATCTTGAAGTACAGCGAAACGAGCCACCGCCGCACCACCGCCTACCACCCGCAGACCAATGGCCTCACCGAGCGTCTAAATAAGACCATCGCCGACATGCTCGCCATGTACGTCGACGTTGAGCACAAGACGTGGGACGCCGTCCTTCCGTATGTGACCTTCGCTTACAACACGGCCGTCCAAGAAACGACGCAGATGACGCCGTACAAGTTGGTCTACGGAAGGAGCCCGGCGACGACGCTCGACGCCATGCTACCGAACGTCACCGACGAAGAAAACCTCGACGCCTCCGCTTACTTACAACGTGCCGAGGAAGCTCGACAGCTCGCCCGCCTGCGCATCAAGGCCCAGCAGCACACCGACAGCCGTCGCTACAATCTTCGACGACGCTTCGTGGAATACCAGCCCGGTGACCGTGTCTGTGTCTGGACGCCGATACGCCGACGTGGGCTTAGCGAAAAACTCCTTCGGCGATACTTCGGACCATACAAGGTTCTTCGACGTCTCGGCGCTCTTGACTACGAGGTCATCCCGGACGGCATTGCGAACTCCCAGCGACGCGGCGCACGACCTGAAGTCGTTCATGTCGTGCGCCTTAAGCCGTTTTTTGCACGTTAGCGAACTTGGGGACTCTACTTTTACCTGTGTTATTGTAATTTATTTATGTATGCACTTGTTTTTTTTCTTTCTCTCTTCTTTGATCTTTCACAAGCATCGGGACGATGCTTTTTCAGAGGGGGGCAATGCCACGCCCACTTGTTTTATTTTATGTTTTTTGGGTTTGACCAGCAAGGACGGTTATCAACGCTCGAGGCTGTCCGCGAAACAGTGTTCGAGAAGCTTCTCGATTGTAGTAAATCGTTTTGTTAAGATTTCGCGCCGCACGCGAATGTTCCAGCTTTGTCGAGAGATAACGCCGCCACCAGCGATATTGCTGGAAAGTTCGATAGCGCCTGTATAAAAGCCGACGCGTTTGACTGCTTGTCAGTTGATCGACGGACGACGCCTTGTTCGCCGCTATCATTGCACAGCGTGTATTGCTGTAGTTTGACTCTCATTTTTCCGGCCACAAGTTCGGCCAAATAAACAGTTTCATTCTGCAAACGCCGACTGCTGTCTTCGTAGACGTCACGACCACGTGACACTACGTACCTCTTTTCACAAAGGACAAGAGTGCGCTGACCGAAATGTTTTCCATAAATGGGCCTTGTGCTTGAGTAGCGTTTAGAGCTTGACTCCTCTGGCGCTTTAGTAAATAACTTGAGGAAAGCTTAAATGACAGTGATGAAGAATACGGCAAATGAAACGAAAATGAGGGAGGCTGACCAGGCACGCGCCTCGTTTACTACGCTAGTCTGAAGGAAAGGGATTAAGGAATAACACAAACGAAGTGAGAGGGATAAAGTTCCAGGGTGTAACATGTGCGCCTGTGTAATACACGCCCTTAATCACTCATTATTCATTCCGTTTTCATACGTAGCATACCGAGCGAAACAAGGAACTCTACTAAAGTGAGGGTAAAGATTTAAAAAGCTCAAGTTCGATGTTCTAGTTGTTGCAGGTGAACGAATTGGAGAAACAGGCACGTGCATGGATACTCGCGTAACGTCACATCAAGCTCAGTGAAAGGAAACAGAGAACTCTTGAAACCTAAAACGTTTCCGAGTAGGCTTCGTTTCATCGCAAGGAAGGCGAATGTCGCCGAGGTGGATAAAAAGCTATACTCTATAATAAAGTCGAAATGCGCAATATCGATGGGCATTCCAGTGTAATTCCAATCAGCAAGCTGATCTGAATCGCCCTGGCCAGTGATGCCGGCACATTGCTGGAGCGGATGTTGGCAATGTAGTCCTCGCGAACGCAGAAACATTGCCAACTTCTTGTCATTCTAAGAGGTGCTTTGCGTGTTAACACCTGTAACAAGAACGTCACGGTGACGAGAGCGAATGTGCACGTAACGAGAGCGAATGTGCATTGCGGTTAATTTTGTGAAAGGGAAAGGTGGAAACAGTTAAGGCAGCACTTTTCTACGCAGGTTTGGGCATCACTACATCACCAAATCTGAGCCCTCGAAGACGCGCCAAAGATGCATTGATGATGTCTTTATGTCTTTAGGTCGCTACTTAAAGCCAGTCGTTTTAGTTCCTAAAGTGTCTCTTAAAGTATGTTATACGACTTTTTTGTTAATTTATATTGCCTGAATTTATGATATGTGTTAACAGACCTTATTATATGCTTTGTACAACCATGCTAGAACCCCTATAATTAGAATTAGCAGTATTGTAAATAAATAAATAAATAAAATAGTATCTTATGCGAACAACAGAGAGGCATGAGTACGTAGATAGGACAGGAACTGCAACAAATGCTATAAACTGGCACTGTAGGACTATGAACGTTCACTTTTGGGTCACCTTTGACCAGAGTCCGCAAATTTGATTGCACTTTGAGGCTTTTGAAAAATATGGGTCAATTCAGCGTCCAAGCTAAGTTACTAATTCAATCCCTTTCTGACGCTGTCACCGAGAATGTCATTATCATCTATGCAGCATTACAACTAATGAAAAATTACTGAGCGCATGGAAAAAACGCAACACACAAGGAAGATACTTGTGGGATACACTCGTTTGTTGCGTTTTTTTCTTCCGCTCATTCGTTTTCATTAGTCTGCACCAGATGGGCCCTAAAAAGTCCTAGTAGGCATTACGATTGTTCTTGCGATTCGGCGTGCACTAAAATAGATGGCTGACGTTCCTGTCCGACGACTACAAAGAACAAACGACATTGTTGACACTCTTTGACAAATGTGAACGCAGTACAACGCCGTATGCTGGGCGTGTTGGTATTCTGTCTAGAAAAATATGGTGTGCCGTCGCTAAATATGCTTTATAAGTGAACGAAATGACAAATAATTCGGTTTGAGATGCTGAGGTACTTAGTTTGAGCGCTGCATGCTAAAGAATGCAGCCTTCGGCTCTTGCAGGCTGCGATTCTCGGTTCCTTGTCCCGTTCTTGGAAACTATAGTTCTGGCAGCAATCTTGACTGCCATTCGGAGTTTAATTAAAACTTCAGTTATAATGCTATGACTCTGATGCGAAGCTTTAAAAATGTTCTGAATAACTAAAATTCAATTTCTGGAAAAATAAACCTGGGGATTGAACGTAATGTCATCGTGTTAAACTCCAGGGGCTAAATACACAAAACTTCTTAGTAAGTACGTTTTCCCATTGGTCAGCCGGATTCGCTCATGATATGTCGCGCTCGGTGATTGGCTGAAATATTTCTTATGAAAATTTCTAGTGGCTTAGCACAGCACCTAGGAAGCAATGAGTGCTTCAGCAAGCAGCACACAGGGTTCTTTGAACGTATCGCATTAGTTCCGCATTTTCGGAGCAGGACCAGTAGCCATCAGCAACTGTATCCGGCAGGCTATTGACTGTACGTCACCCACAGTGTACTAGAACATTTCATGATCTACAGTATAAACCTGTCTGCGGTGGCATTGTTGATATTCATATAGACGGGGCTGATCAAGCGCTTAAAATGGGTGCTTACGTAGCAGAATGCGTAGATGCCACTGCAGCGTAGTTTTCTGGTGAATTACATACTCAAAAGGTGGCCCTTCGAACTTTTTCGAGATAGAAATAGTAATACTACTTCATTTACAGTATACACAGAATGCACAGTTCACTGCGGGGGCAACGCCTAATGGCGAACGAGCCTGACAAGGGCCCTGTCCCTCTGCAGTTCATGACAGTGCATAAGCTTCCAGATCAACGCACGAAAAAACTTGAAGATCAAATCAAATCAAATCATTTTTATTTTCCCAGAAAGAAACAGGTTCTAGAGAGGTTCAGTGGCTAAAAGCTGTTTATGGACAGCTTGACGAGGCCAGTGAACCTTATACAACGCAGTTGGGACAATGACATAGATGTGTAGTAACGATAAAGTGACCATAAGCTAACATTACAATACCAAATACGGTGTAAGAAAAACACACATATATATATATATCATCAGCGCTTCGCGTTCTTTTGTCAAGAACTCTGAAAAGGCACGACTTTTTTGAATGACAGTACAAGATTATCAGTTCAGCATAAAGTTTGTTAGCCTGACACCAAAGGAATTTTTCTAGAACGTTGATTAGGGTGTTTTCAATGAAACGTCATGGAGCGGATCAACCACGCATTGCAGGTTGCGTCAGCGAAGTGAATACTTGCTGCACTTGTGTTTCCTGGAACACCGGGGCGAATTTACAGTAAGAAAGGAATATGTAAAGCTACTTGACGCAAATGGGAGACAGAAAATCTTGCCTTTGTCTGTGATCAGTATATATATCACTACAACAGCCGTATCGATTCACTGAGCACTCGCCTTTTGGAGAACTGAAACGGCTGTCGCGCCTTCAAGAGAAGCGATGCATGCTGTAGCTCTCTTCATCGTCTTTGGGCTCTTCGTCAACGCACATGGCGCCAGCTTGCAGGAACTGATTGAGGTGAGACAGCCTTACTTATAAAATTATCGGGGACTTTCGGTGGTAGTGCCGTGTTTGTCCCGATCGCCGAAATACTGTTTTATTCTAGTATGTAACTGTTTGCTGTGCATACTGCTTGAAGGGCAGTGTAACTAGGTGCTGTATTTATCTCCGTTATCTAGCAAAATATGTTAGAAATAACAATATGAAAATCTGAAAGTAGCCCTTATTCCTGACTGAGGTGTCTGGCAGTGGCACCTGCATGTCGGCGTTCGTGTACCTTGATGTATTCATTGGGTTAACATTGTGCTTCGTCGTTCTGCCGAAGCGAATCCCAGAGGCGACGTAGAAAGAAGCCCGTGGTTGTTATCTGCTCCGCCAGGTGCCACTACGATCGCAGCAGCTCACAATATTTTAATCAACCGAATCAATAAAATTTCATTATTTATCCCGACAGTTATTACGCCCTTGTCTTAAGTAAAGTTGTGCCGCGATATCATATCTGTCTAATATACCTGTTCAATTCAACCAGAACCATGAATGTCTGTTTTTAGAAGTCTTTCTACAAATATTCTTAAAACCGGAAGTACGTGTTCGGCCGGATATGCTTGGAAGCAACGCAAGAGTGTCAACCAATGGTCGTGCCACTAAAAAGTCAATTGAAGTAATGATAATGCACACCAGAATGATAAAACGACATTTTCACTCGGCACTTACAATCCTTCGGCGCCGCTATCCAATTTGGCTATTCAGCATTTATAGTTTACATAGTGACACAGAACTAGTACGAATGAACAGCAAGTCCGGTCGTTCGGCTCAGTACGAGCCCTTGGTGCTCCATAGGAACACAGTGAGAAGAAAAGAGGCTCTTGTGTTGACCGGGTTATGAACACCGGCACAAAAAGAGAACGTTAAGGGGCCGCGGAACTTACTTGATGACACAATGACTACTGGAAAAAATTCGGCAGATCCCACGTACCGTGGGAATCGATGATATGCGAAGCATGCGCGGGGTGGTGACATTGGCGTAATTTTTCTCATTGAGCGAAACGTTACGGAATGACGCTAGAGAAATGTGGAAGTGGTATACGCACACTCATATGTTGAAGAGTTGCATATGCGTTATATAACCAGTTGTTTACAGTTGCGTAACGATGCCAACAGAAACATGTGTGTTCTACCAACACCAGATGCGGTAAGCTAATATGTAGTGCTTATATTCTTCAATACTGGATAGCGCGAATCCGAACAAGACAAAGAAAAAATACAGAAGCGCATGACAGGCGTTACTCGCAACTAAGCTTCATTCAGGAAAGTTTCCCCAGATATATACACAGTCGAGTGGCACGCGCAGGCGCACTGCACGTACGATACAGTCACAGGGCAGTTGTTACGGTTATGCTTATACTTGTCCGTTATGACGGAGAACGCATGGACGCACGGACAACGAACACACGCACGCACGCACGAACCCGTGTGCATGTGTGGAAGGGGGTCTTGACAGTTCTTGAAGAAGGTCATCATCACCGTGATCAGTGAGCCCCAGCAGCTGGACCAGACTTGCTATTCGGATTCGTTCGTGATCGCGGCTACAAGGGGTCTAAGTACAGTGAAGTGCGGGGTATAGTACAGCTGGTGGAAATCCTTGGTGCTTCTTACGATGAAATGATCTATGATGCCTCCTGTCCTGAACGTGGCAGCGAAGTCTTTTGATTCCCTGTCCACATGGAAGCCATCTTTCACGCAGTATAAGAAGCAGGCGTTGTTGGGTCTTGATAAATCAATGTTGAAGTCACCGGTAATGATGAGAGGCCTGGTTCTCTCGGCAGATTTAATTTAGGAAGTTTTGATCCCGGTTTTTGCGTAATCCACGCGGTCGAATACGAGTGGATGGTAGTTGAGCGTCTTCCAGAGCTGTCCTGTCTTCAGCTTCCTCACTTTTCTTGCGTCCACCGCGGTGGTGTAACGGTTACGGTGCTCGATCCCGGTTGCGGCGGTCGAATTTCGATGTAGGCAAAATGTAGACTGTGTTGGCTGAAACTCTGTATCACCTGTGGCACATACCCGCAAAACATGAACTCTGGTATGCGGGTATGTGCCACACGGGACTGAGAGAAAGGGTTTCATGACGTACGCGACAGGTATTTTGAGTTATTCATGTCATGACCAGTGGATCGTGTTCGTCGTACACTGATCCGCTGCTATGCCAATTTTGATATATCACAAATTGTGGAGACGACCTGGAGAGCGCCCGGACGTAGGCGGCTAGATAGATAGATAGATAGATAGATAGATACGTTGATAGAAACGGCCGAAGTGCCTGATGTTCGTCAAGAAATGCTTCGCATTTAAAACACGAGAGAGAGAGAGAGAAGACATTTATTTGGTCCGGAGAGAAGAGTATGAGATGTGTACACATCCAACTCATGGCTAGTACCATGTCGGGACGGGGAGGCCGAGCCTCTCCGCCCTCTCACGGGCCTTCCGGACAGTCAGGAGCTGGACGTCGTAGCTGGGGTCGTTGATAGCAGCGGTCCACCAAGCTTCTTGATTGTAGTCCTGCAACGCAGGGTATCGCCAGAGCATGTGTTTCAATGAGCTAACGTCACCGCAGTCTGGGCATGTTGGATCTATCTCCGCATGTATCCTTTATCCTTTGTATACATTTTAAGCGAGAAGTAGGAAAGAAGGAAAAGAAGGCGAGGCTGTGAGGTCTGACATACTCGAGTCCAGTTTGTTACCCTGCTGTAGGAGATATACAATAAGGAATGAAAAGTAACGCTTTAAGTTAACGGCGTGGTATATAACACCATCATCTGCAATAAACGCCACGTACAGGGTGAGACAGTGTTTGGCAAGTTATTAATATAAACTAAAACAATAGTTCAAAGAAACTACGAGTGCGTCGTAGTTTATTTTAGAAAAAGAAAAAGAACAGCATGGCTATACTAAAAGCAGGAAAACATGTTAAATTATGCCACTTGGTATTTTGAGGACCTCAACGTCCGCTTTTGGCGTTCTCTCTTTACGACAGTACTTGGTGAATAGCGTAAAGGACTAAGGCTCGGCAGGTATTCGAAGTAACTAAATAAATGTTTATACCTTATTCACGCTTTGCTTGAGGACAACATTAACGATGCTTCACTGTAACAATGGTTGTCACGAAGCGCCATATGCAGGAATAATTAGAAGATAACCCTCTTTGAAGAGTTCTTGAAGGTCGCGACTTCAATAACGCCACTATACGATTGTGAATACAATGACCTGTCATTCTGTTTGAGGAGCTGAGGCGATTGCTTCGAGCGCGCATGTTAAAGAATGCATGATCATTCGCTGCTTGGCAGCTGTATTTCTACTTGCTTGACCATCTCTTGGAGAGTACAC
The DNA here is from genome assembly GCF_013339695.2 of Rhipicephalus sanguineus. Classification (NCBI taxonomy): domain Eukaryota; kingdom Metazoa; phylum Arthropoda; class Arachnida; order Ixodida; family Ixodidae; genus Rhipicephalus; species Rhipicephalus sanguineus. Next base: position 101,871,354 of record NC_051182.1, on the reverse strand, counting down.
TCGAGGCTGTTATTGGTAGATTAAAAAAAAAAGTGGTCTTGGAAAAGGGCGGCGAATGGCGGAACAAGACTTTCTACAAGGAAATGTCAGTTTCATCTCGTCTCCACCACTGTTTGCCAATCGCGCTGTTTTTCCTAGATAAAACAGTTATTGTAAATTCTTCATTTTGTTCTTTTGCAAAACTGTCCTTAATATATTTCCACCTTGTTTCGGGACTTGAAAAGTTGACTTGAAAAGTTTTCTATCGCAATAATTCCTTTCTCGTTGTTCAAGCTTGCCCCGCCACGGTGGTCTAGTGGTTATGGCGCTTGATTGCTGAACCGAAGGTCGCGGGATCGAATCCCGGCCGCGGCGGCTGCATTTGGCGAAAATGTTTGAGGCCCGTGTACTTAGATTTAGGTGCACGTTAAAGAACCCCAGGTGGTCGAAATTTCCGGAGCCCTCCACTACGGCGTCTCTTATAATCATATCTTGGCTTTGAAACGTTAAACCCCAAATATTATTATTATTGTTCAAGCTTATCTTCCAAGTAAGTTACATTATTTCTAGCAGCCTTTGACAACCTTTGCTCATCTCCTGAACGGTATTAGAATCATGTTAGCAGTCGTAGGCCTGGTAAAGAAAAATAGCCGTCTGCTAACCTACAAGTAATCGATGAGCGAACTTAACAAGATCTTATAAAGATAGCTTTGAGAGAAGATTTATGTACATTTTCATAAAGGCAAGTTTAGTTACACGCACACACAAGCACACACGCACGCGCGCGCACACACACGTACACGCAATATGAAATAGGCGACCGCACGTAACAGTTCAATTTCGTTGCAGTTAGAAAATCATAAATTAACGACGTCTATAGCCGAACTCTACATACAATAACACACACAAATGTGATAACACCTCAGTGACCAACTCCCAGCATGCAGAAGTAATGATGATGACTGGGTGACCGAGAGAGAAGAAGTAATGCGAAGCTACAATGCAGTCTACTGAGAATATCATGGTTTAGGAGAACACAGGCTTTCGCCTGTGTGCTCCTAAACTTTCGCTAAATGGACTTGACATTTTTTTGCTTTCTTTTATCGATGCACCTGTTGTTCGATTCTAAGCCAACTGCATTACTGTGCATTGCATTGTGGCCCGCGAAGACCAGCATCTCTGTACTAGACGCCATTGAACCACGGTGCAATGAAGCCTGACAAATTACTCAGTGGCGAAGTCGCAAGTAGCTTGCATCTCTTGTATTCTGCCAGAATTTCATGAAACTACATCGAGAGTGTGCCCTTTACTTTTCATAGCAGCAAGGACATTCAAAATGTGTCCTGTTTTTTTGTGCTTCTCCTTAGTAACGATTCACTCAATGGTTTTTTCAGGCTCTGAACACAACAAAACCTGTCTGGCAGCTTCGAAGAAATTATTCTGATGTAGAAAAAGGGGAAAATCGAACCTGTGTTCGTTGGGAAAAAGAGAATCTCACGGAAGACGCATATCAGTTCGACTATAGATATAAACTCGGCAGCACATAGTGAGTGTCATTGAAATCTGAGCATAAGTATCACTTGCAAGTGAGGTGTTTTTTATTAGCTTCTGAGAGAAGGTAAGTTATACAAGTAGATGACGAAACACGGCGTTGCTGTGAAGATACCACTGCCTAATAAGTCACTGTTATAGAAATATCATGTTGTTAGCCCACTGCTTGAAAATAATGAAGCATACATGTTAAATGATCAAAATAATGCAACATACTGCATGCTTGGCAATGAAGTTAACTAAAGTGTTAATAGCATTTCACATTTCTGAATAGTGCGCGTGAACAAACAAACAAACGTGAAACTGCCTGCAACAGATAGTACAAAACCCTTCAATGAGCTAAAGTTCGGAAAAAGTTTTATAATGTAAAACCACACAATGTTTGCGCAATTAAGCAATTTTATAGTCTAAGGCAGAAAGGCGCTTTTATAGGATTGAATACAAGCTATATATACCTTTTGCATTGTTTAAAGTCGGATTAGGTTTCATGTTTGCAAGTTAATATCTTATTGCAACCTGGATAAATTTGTCCCGTAATATTTCTGTGCTTGAAATTTCAATACTATCAAGGCATACGGTTCGCGTAAACTAAAAACAATCAGTTATCCATGAGCAAGATCAGGTATAATAATTGAAGTGCAAAAGAGCGAACCTCTCTTAATTGCATAGTTTCCGACTTATCTGGTTTATTGTGAGGACATGACCATTTGGAAGTCACACCCGACAAGCTTGCATTACGCAAATACATATTTTAGTGCCATTATCTCTAATCCTTCTTTTATGTAGGTTAGGTGTGATTTCCCTTTCTCTGTTTTTTTTTCTTGCATGTTGTAATTCACTCGGTTGTGCTTTAATGCAACTTAATATTTATATATCTATAGCACTGTAGAATTCCTCGGACTACGTTAACTCAGCGCTAGTTCGTTCATCAAATAAATGCCAGCTTTTCTGAAGAATAATCTTTGTGAATGACAAAACTGAGACGTTTAAGCGCATGCTTAAGGCTATAGCACCTCTTTTGTTAAATACGCACCTGTGTGGAACCAATATAATAATGTTAGTATTTCCGCCCGTTTCAGTGTTGACAAAAATCTTACAAATGCTACATTAACTACAGTAGGTGACAACGGAGTGATGGAGGTGATGGACAGTGAGTCAGGTAAGAGGCATGATCATCGCTGATTTTAAATGCGAAGCATGTCTTCTTGAACTTCTGACGCTTTGAGCGCATCTATCTATCTATCTATCTATCTATCTATCTATCTATCTATCTATCTATCTATCTATCTATCTATCTATCTATCTATCTATCTATCTATCTATCTATCTATCTATCTATCTATCTATCTATCTATCTATCTATCTATCTATCTATCTATCTATCTATCTATCTATCTATCTATCTATCTATCTATCTATCTATCTATCTATCTATCTATCTATCTATCTATCTATCTATCTATCTATCTATCTATCTATCTATCTATCTATCTATCTATCTATCTATCTATCTATCTATCTATCTATCTATCTATCTATCTATCTATCTATCTATCTATCTATCTATCTATCTATCTATCTATCTATCTATCTATCTATCTATCTATCTATCTATCTATCTATCTATCTATCTATCTATCTATCTATCTATCTATCTATCTATCTATCTATCTATCTATCTATCTATCTATCTATCTATCTATCTATCTATCTATCTGTCTGTCTGTTGCCTCACAGATTCCAACAGCGCGCATTCACTTCGCTGAACTATTTCTGTAGCATCGTACAGACCAGAAAGCATTTTTGGCCACGTGGTTTCGCTCAGGAATCAAATAACCGCGAATGTCAATGGAATTAGTGTTCTTTGGCAACTTCACCCAAATCGGTGTCTTTCTGATTTTCCGTGTGGCTGTGCGCCTTTCTGTTTTCTGGTCTGTCTTTCTGTCGGAATTTCCCTCTGTTATGGTTTAATGGGTCTGGAGCGCGTGGCATCTGTGCGGAGGAAACCGGGTTCATAGAGTGAGCTGTTGGACATGTTTTAATGTAATTTGCATTATCAGAAACTCTGCATGGTTTTCGAAATGTAGGTTCGTCTACATGTATTCATTTGCCGTCGCCTTGACTCAGTCGGTATGCGATTCAGGAAATGTCCCTCTCGCCGCTGAAGCATTTTCTGAGAATGTCTTTGGTCATGCACCTCAACTTACATTGATACAGCACCTATCTATTTTATTTGCTGCAGTTTTCCTAAATTACCAGTGGTTGATTCATTCACTGGCACGAACTTTAGAATGCGTTACTGCTGTTGTAGTATTATCAGACAACTGATAATACTACAATAACCTCAATACAAGTATATATTTACGTATGTAAAGGCCAACCCGACGTTATAACGCACGTTTCCGTGACTTCGAATTTTGCTCACTGGTTTCAGTTCTGTGCGACTTCTATCATTTAGTCATGCTGCTCCTGTTGGTAGTTTCGCTGCAGACGCGTTTCACAAAATTGTAATATATATGTTGTTCTTGCAGGCAAAAATATCTCGTACACATTGCAACTGTGGAACTCCACAAGTAAATGCTTTGTTCTCACTCGTCCAGTCAACGACGGAGAAAGCACCTCGGAGAGCACAGCAGGTACACATTTTTTTCGTACAAGTATTTAGGTCAGAAGTGTGAACTTGATATCTTGTAGCGTCTGGTAAAAGGACAACGCATTCGCTGACAGAAAGTATCTTTTAAATTAATTTGTGGTTGTATACAGTGACATTGCCAAAGAACATCAAAACTTTGCGTATGTCAACAGCGCCGTAAACTAGAGGTAGCATTACTCAGTATAGCGTGCTGACATTCAGTGCCGTTACATTGACCATCTATTTGATGAAGGTGTGTTCTGCGTATTGCCTAACGGGAAGCCGGTGTGCGATTGCGGGAGCGTATGTAAGCTTAAGCATGCATATTGCGAACAGTGTTTGAACGGCAACATCGCACTAAAGCAAGTGTTGAATATATGTGCATCGGCTATCGTTCGATAGAAAGGTTTAGAGTCAAGTATTCCGAAATTTTCAGATATGTTCCATGTTAGTATGAAGCAGTCCTACGGGATCACTCAGCAGTACATAGCTTAACACTCAAGCAGCCGCAGTGACTGCTAACGACGCCAAAATATGAATATGACCCTAAAAGGTATATGAAAGTAGAAATCAAAGAAAGAGAGAAGGAGCAAAAGTTTAGTTATTCACGCCTAGGCTTCGGTGTATTCTACTAAGGTGGCCAACATGTACAAACATGATTTAGATATGACACCTGACGGAATTGTTATGTTTCATGTGACAACGATAACGCCGCATGTTAATTTGGCTGACTGTGCTATAGCAGTTGAAAATAACACCTGATTGTCCAAAGGTAATTAGACGTGTGATAACTCAAGCATAAACGTATCAGTTAAGGCACACTGAAAATTTGAGACTTTGGTGTCAGTGATTTAAATGTGCGGTCTGGTTTTGTGGCTATTTCCTATTTACGAGCAAGAACGTTAGAGGGATGCACCCCGTTTATCTAAAAGGAGTGCTTGGGCCCGAAATAACTTATCTAAGTAGCCATACAGTGCAAGGCTAAAAATTTAGAAAGTACATTTTAATGCGGTTGCAGGAAGTTTTGCATTGTACTGGGCGCGCGTAGGCGAAAGTTAAGATTCTGATGTTAAAAAGAGAAGCATGAGAGAAGGACAGGTTCATAAGGGCCCATCCAGCGCTGTGGCGCTGTTTTTTTTATATCTCGTGTGGGTCTTATTTCCCACATGAACTATACAAGCTCAAGTGTGAACCCTTGAAGCGTATATCTTCTTAAGGGTGGTGTGGGGCAACGACATGTTTATTCTAACGAGAAATTTAAGGAGATTTAAAGCAATCGGAAACATTTTTCGAGCTCAGATTGAAGCTTGTGGCTTGTTTCTATTAAAGCAAGGCCATTGTTATGCAGAGTGATTATGCTGATATGACTAGGATGTGTTGCTCGGCGCTATCTATATTCAAGGCGAGGGTCTTAGGAATAAGAAAAAAATGTGTTATAACAAGTAGGAACTCCAGTTCACTTCTTCCTCGTGGTATTGAATAGTTGGTTTGAGCTCCTGACACGCATGAATATGTCTGCAGGTGCACCCCGCGTGAAAGCTGTATGAAGTGCGGAGCAGCGATTTACCCGCCCTTCTGCACGCTGGCTTTTTCTCTCTTGCTCTCTTACGGACAAGCGCGCGCTGGCGCTCGAAACGAGCAGCATGCTCGGTGTCCATGGCTGGGAAGGAAGCTTTCGTTTTTGATGCAGTGTCGCCCTCTCCCCTCCTTCTTTCCCTCTCCTTCATACCCTCCTCCTCACCCTCACATCACTGCTACTTATCCTCGCCTTACTTTCCCACCCTCATGCTATGCTATACTATACATGGCTATGCTATGGTTTACCCTCCCACGCTTCCTTCTCCTCCTCCTCACCTTCACATCTCTTCTCCTCACAAGCACTTCTTTTCCCGCCCCCTTACTGTACTATACTATGCAAGGCCCTGCTATGCTTTACCATCTCCATTCTCTCTGCCTCACCCTCACACATCTCCTCACTATCAAATCTCTTTTCCACCCCTTGCTATACTACACCACACACGGCTATGCAGTGATTTACCCTCCTCCTCATTCTTCTTCTCCTCAACCTCAATTCCTCTTCACAACCCTTTGCCATACTATGCTACACATGGTTTGGCCTGCGTGACGCCAAGCGACGAGATGAGATGACAGCAGATGACACATGATATCAGAATGCATGAGACGACAACCTGGGCCCCCGATGTGGTGCGCACTTGAAAGAAATTCGTGGAGTCTGGGAGGACGCAGTGGCATCAGGTCTCCCGACTCGGACATTATTAGCACAGTCGAAAGTTTGCGCTCCCCTGGACCCCTTCCCTCGTTATTTCCTCGCGCAAGAAACAGCCATACTCTGTGGCTTGTACCTAGGTAGAATAAAGCATGACATTTATTCAGTTAATCAAGGGGAGTATCTTTGTTCATTTAAATGGAGAACGGATGACGTTATATTTTATTCCCAGCATTAGAATGGAAGAAGTAGAACTGCCCCAGTAGATGGATTTGGTCAATCGATTTAGCAGGCAAAGCAATATTCAGCCTGAAAAATATTTGAGAAATTCAGTAGAATCGACAGGAAGCGAAGTTATGGATGTCCGATTGTATTTAGCGTATATACGTTGTAAAGAAAAATGCGATGACAGGTCAAAGATCACAGCTATAGAGGTAAAATCAAACAACGTTGAAACTCACAGGCTACCTGAAGTCTACATAAACCATGATTATAGTTCTAATAAAGGGAAAATAGGCAATTGAAATATTTTTTTAGCGACAAGTGCAATGGGCGCTATTGACACGGTGAAGCTATAAGGCTGATTGCCTGCACACAGAACTTTAGAGGCAGCAATGGATAACTTTGTATATATTTCTCATCGCGATTTCTCAGCGCATGTCGCAACAAAGATCGCGCAGGAATTGGCCTTCAAGTCGAAGGGGACGAGGCGATAGTAGAGAGAGGCGGTAAAATAGACGCACTAGAATAAGCCACGCGTTTACTTTTTGCCAAGTCGGCATCTCTAATCAAAAGAAGGTTTTCACTGTCTTTATGCCAGTCTGAAATTACGCATATTGGTGTAAATTATCCTTCATGAGCTTTGATACAAATCTTTCCGAATAACTGAAAATGTGTTTGTTTTGCCTGAGAAGACATTGCGATATCGGTACGCACAAGGAAAGCTCGAAGTAGTAAACGCACTAAGGAAAAGTTGTTCTTTAGCGTCTTTACGTGGGCCTTGTGTATCTTCACTCTTATTTTTAGGTAGCTCGCATAGTCGGAATCATACTTGTGTAGAGCGCCCATACTTGTCTAGAGATGCCGTTTTTTTGCAGAAATATGCAGAGACCGACGTCGCAATGGCACAAAACATAGTCATAACGCATGCTGGGGCCTTGTACTATAATGGAAGCATGAACAGAAGCTAACGTGAGATTACAGCTGCGGATGACGCCACCGCCCACAGGCATGGGCTCGACCGATCTCGACAAGTATGATTCCAACTGTACACTGCTTGAGCGGGATAGTAAGTATGCAAGTGCCATTAGAAGGAGGACAGGATAGGAAGACTACTGAAATCGCGTTGTTGAATGAGTACAAAAAATGAAGGAGCGCCTCCCGAAAAATGTAATAGTTCTTGCATTGTTGTAACCAAACCCACGTCCACATCGAAAACACTGCATATTTTTGTTGAACAATGGCCTTCAGACTATGCTCACATGTTACTTTATTTTCAGGAATGGTTGGATGCGAAGTCCACGCATGGCTTCGAAGTCCTGCAGAAAATCCTTCATGCGAAAAAGAATACAAAGACTTCTGTCTCGGTGAAAAATACGACGTTTTCAGTCACCATGACTGCATGTAGTACAAACAAAACGATGATCATGGACGCCAGGTTGTTTCCGAATCTTGACGTCACAAAGCACCCGAAGCGTTTGTTGTCGTGTGTTTACATGGATGCAAACTTAAATAAATGCCAAGATGAAATATTTCAATGATGTTGACGAAGGCTTAGAATTCAAGCGAAGATTAATAACCCGCCTCCTTCCCTTCCTTGACCGAATTGAAATTCCGCAGACACACATACACACGCACACACGCACATACACACACGCACGCGCACACACGCACATGCACACACCGCGCGGAATGTTCGCCCACTGTGCATCTTCTACGAACAGATAGCACCTGTAAAGAATTCGGTGCTTTTGTTTTGTGAAAGATTATTATTTTGACTAAAGAATCCCCTTGTTTCAAAAGTGCTCACAAAAATGTCCAGCAGGGCCTCCTCGTGGCGTTTTCATAGAGCGCCGACCGCCAAACATATGAGGTGCGCGCCGGCGTTCTCCTACCTAACACGCAAGTGAGACGCATTTGACAAAAGGCGACTCCGTAACCACTCGCCTCCAATACTGCGACGTTTAACTTCACGAATGTGAGAGGCGCTGTTTATAGTGTGCGCCTCGAACGCGTTAAACGTGTTGTGCTTTGAGCTTGCGGTTGTCTCTCTGGGCGAACGTAGTCACTTTCACGAGATTCGCATGCTAAGGTTGCCGCTTTTCTGTGTTACTTAACGCAGCACTATCTGCATTTACCACTATTGCAAGCGAATAATTGGCGACGTGGCAACAATGCTGCTGTATGGTGAAACAGCGCTCCAAACTCAACGAAGCGCCGAAGATTATTCCAATAACCTTAGAAGGGTTCTCTTTGTTATTCCAACGATGAAGAGAACCGTTGCAGTACTGCGCTGTTATGAAGCGCACTTAGACATGTGCGCCGGACCCAAAATCACCGGCGGCGGAGCGCCGGTGTTGCCGGCTCCGGCAGCGGCGCGTGAACGGCGCGGTGTTCATCGGACCGGCGGCGGTGTGGCGTGGGGGGAGGGGGTGAGGGCGAAGCAGTGAATGCGATAAGTACACGTCGTAATCTTACATGAACGAGGGCTAGCAGCTAACTTTTTTTGCTCCGATCTTACTTAACTCTACAAAACCCTGGCGTATGGCAACATGGCCGCTCCCGGGAGAGAAGTGGTTTTCGGTCAATTTTCGTATCAGTGCTCCGAGTGCGAAGCAGTGAGCTCACTGCGCATAGAAGGTATACGAGCCGTTCGCTGGGGGATGTCTGCCGAAACAGCGCGCGTGCCAGCGCTCTCGACCGCGCCCTTATAGTCAAAGTTCACAGTTGCTGGTCGAGTTACGCAGTCCCTCTCCCCAGACATCCCTTCCTGCTCCTTCGCCCAGCAAATGACGGGCGGGGCGTTTCCTTCTGCTTGAGAAGCAATCCACGGCAGGCCTCGCACGCGGGTTGATGTTATTCCGTGTGACAGAGATGGCCAGCTTGTTTCATCTCTGCTGTAGCCATGTTCCTTGCCAACGCTCGCGAGCTTTTACTCGCGCGTAGAACATACAATGTGCGGAGCGATGTTATAGATTTAGAGTATATACGGAACATGACGGCGACAGTGAAAACCTGTCCTGAGTGTCCATACAATTGCTAACGCAATAAAAAAATATACAAAAAACCGTCGTGCGCTCGCCTTTTTCCTGGAAAGCTGCATCGTCTCTGCTGTAAAGAGTGCGTACGTCAGAAGAATCATATAATCCGGCGCGTTTTCCATTGGTTTCGTTCTCGCCTCCAATACCTTTCTTACAGGGGACATCTCCTCGCCACTTATTTTGTCATAAAGCACGCGTACAATGTCAGCACTAAGCGATGAACCTACCATGATTTGGCTCTTGTCGGCTACAGTCTATTATCTCTGCATGCGCGGTCGCAAACGCACAAAATGGAGCGAAATCTGTTAATCGCGCACGACAGTCGTACGAGAGAAGCAGGAGCGGGTGGGTGGCTGCATAGCAAAGCAGTATGGGAGACAACTCAGAACTGTTATTTCTCGTATATGGACCAATCGAGAGTATGTACCCTGATGGTGTCACGTGAATCACTGTTCTGGCATCACGAAGTGCACCAAAAGACAAGAAACGCCAAGAGAGAATAACGCGCTCGTTGTTTTTGTTTTTTGTTGTATTTTCAGAGGCTCTTAGGGGCCCTTTATAAAAACAGGGCGTGCAAACACGGACACAAGAAAGCAGTCAAGGCACCAGAAACGCCGCTAACAACTGAAAAATCGCACAGCTGCGGAACCGAAGATAGACACAAATATTTATCTGCGCATTCATGTAAGAGGCCATACCTATCAATCAAGTGCGAGTAGTGGCCTACGTGAGAGACAGCTGTTCACTCTCTCGACTTTTATCATATGTCCGTGTTTCCACGTCATGTCTTTTTAACATGAATACCTACAAACTAGCTCAGCTATATTCTAAGTTTGCTCTTCTGCTTACTTCTGTATTTATCACTTTACTCGAGCAAGGATGAAAGGAAAAAGTGTACTAACGCACCGAGAGATATATATTACTTATCTATTTTATTTATTTATCCGCAGTGTACTAGGTCCAATACTCTAAGAATGTGCTATCCAGCGAGTTAGGTCGTCGCCCTTAAAGGCTGAAGGACGCGGCAGCGTTAAGGTCAGGCAATACTCGCAATATTTCTGGAGAAGAAAAAATCACAGCATATCCACGGAGTGAATGATGATGAGTGGGCGAAGCTGCGGAGGTTCATCGGTAAACCGTGAACCTTCCGTGAATTCTGCCCAGTACATCATCACCGACGTGAGATCGGGCGCGTTTATACTAAAGGTTCGATGAGTTATGACGACTTGCAGCTCACTTTAATTTTACATGTACGCTGTGAATTTTCATTGTTTAGAAAACCATTGCTTTAGAAAACATCTGGCGTCTTTCGTTAAGCAGCTGGCGTCTTTTCGTTTTGCTTTAGAAACATCTGGCGTTCTTTCGTTTTGCTTTTACAAAACATCTGGCGTCTTTCGTTGGTTTATTTCATCAATCAACGGCGTTTTGAACAAAATTTTTATTGTTTAATCACGCACAGGAGAAATCTCACCAGGCCATGGGCGTCCGGAGGGGGGTGCAAGGGGGGGCGGCTGCCCCCCCCCCCCTGGAATTTCGGATATTATCTTTTATGCAGTAGCGATAAGCTGCACACGTTGGTCAGCACACAAAAGGTCCGCATATCCGTGTGAAACGGCCTTCAGGACTGCCAGCCAACTTTGCACGTTATTTCATATTATTGACTAACCTTGCTGGTCAAGTCACGGCAGTGAACCCCCCCCCCCCCCCCCATGGATGCACCACCCTGGAAAAATTTCTGCGGACGCCCTTGCACCAGGCATTACCTTGGAGGTAAAGAATGGCTGCTAATGGGAATGAGAGACAGAAGAAGTCGGCTTTTAGCTAACGCTGCGAATTTTTTATTGTTCAACAACGCACAGGAAAAATCTCCCACCGGCACCACCTTGGAGGTCAAAGCGTAAGACTGGTTACGCACTACGACTACGACTACGAGGGACGAACGGGTGCCGCCTTAAGGAGCTTCGCCCCTAAAAGATACTACAACTTCTGGGGAGCTATTCTCGATGCGTTCATCCAAAGGAGATTTCCACAGTCCAATTCGGCAGAGCGCATTCAGTGATTCGAAAAAGCGGTGAGCAGTGATGTCACCTCGCTCTTGACCACGTCGCCGCACCGAACCCGCCAGCACATTCCTAGCGTATGAGAGTGGACCAAATGCACAGAAACAGGAACTTTTCAAGTCTGAATCTGCATAGGAATGTGTCCCGGATGTTTGGGAACAATGCAGAGAATGCGTACCGATCTTACAGCTGCGTTACACGAGCGGCCGCATTAAACCTAAATCGATGGCTAACACGATCAAAAGACATGTGCACCGAAAATCGGATCTCTGAGGGCTGCGTTCGTTCAATTAAAGCGCATTTCGTCCCTATCATTTGCGTCGAGAGTGTTTGAAAGCTTCGTGATGTCATGATGGCGCTGCAGAACAAGAACTGGAAACGGGGCACCATCTCTCGCCGAGCTTCCGCTATTCAGCGGCCGCTCAAATGGACTGTTCATTACATGGACACATCGGGAAGAGCTCCTCCGGCGAAGTGTTGTATTTTATTTTCAGTTTCCCCATACAAATTAAAAGAAAAGAATAACGGCGGCGCGCCACAATTATTGAGCGGCGGCGGCGGCGGCAGCGGCGCACACCTCTAAGCGCACTACCCTGGAGCCTCGCCAGAGACGCACCCGCAGTTCTTCGGCGCGGTACTTCGCCGCACCGCTCCTAGATGGCGGCGTCATCTTCTCTTTCCCTCTTTCCTTCGCTACGCTGCGTTCGTCGAATCGTCAGTCCACCTCTCTGATGGCCCTTCATCAGCGTCCGAGGTGAAAACGCAAGGAGCGCACGCATCTGCTAGCAGAGGTGCACGCGAGCGTCTGTGTTAAGTAGTGGGATTTGCCCAACTTCTGTGGCACATACCCGTTGCAGGAGGTTTGTGCTGACGCTACGAAATTTTCAGACGAACAAGAGGCGTACAGCTGCACTCTGAAACGATATAAAAATATTGTAAACTGCACATCTCGGGGCCTCTGAAGCAGTCGAACTGTAGCCCAGAAGAGTTGAAATCGCATCCATCCATCTATCCATCCATTCATCCATCCGTCCGTCCGTCCTTCTGTCTGTCTGTCTGTCTGTCTGTCTGTCTGTCTGTGTGCGACAAAAGTAAATAACACATCATTACTTAATATTGATGAGAACTAACAGACAATAATGCCAAGGAAAGTATAGGGGATGTTTTTAGTAATAAATGTAAGGTAATTGTGAAGAAAGAAAAGTGGACGAAAAGATAGCTTGCCGCGGGCAGGGACCGAACCTGCGACCTTCGAATAACGCGTCCGATGCTCTACCAACTGAGCTACCGCGGCGGCCATCCCCCCGTCCACTTTATAGGGTATATGTGTGCATTAAACGTGGGAGCGTCAGTCAGCGCCGCCAGTAGCCATGACGGCGAGTGTGAAACACTCTTTTTGCCTGTAGGCGTCACGTAGCACGGGAACTTATTACGGGCTGGCAGCTGACCAATAATCCCTCGCATACTACCTGAAAGCATCAAGTCTGCCAGAACGAGACCCTCGCTATGAATGAAGGAAAGAAGTGTTAATCTCAAGGGCTCGTTTCCTTTGTTATACACAATATTAATGAGAACTAACAGACAATAATGCCAAGGAAAGTATAGGGGATGTTTTTAGTAATAAATGTAAGGTAATTGTGAAGAAAGAAAAGTGGACGAAAAGATAGCTTGCCGCGGGCAGGGACCGAACCTGCGACCTTCGAATAACGCGTCCGATGCTCTACCAACTGAGCTACCGCGGCGGCCATCCCCCCGTCCACTTTATAGGGTATATGTGTGCATTAAACGTGGGAGCGTCAGTCAGCGCCGCCAGTAGCCATGACGGCGAGTGTGACGCCTACAGGCAAAAAGAGTGTTTCACACTCGCCGTCATGGCTACTGGCGGCGCTGACTGACGCTCCCACGTTTAATGCACACATATACCCTATAAAGTGGACGGGGGGATGGCCGCCGCGGTAGCTCAGTTGGTAGAGCATCGGACGCGTTATTCGAAGGTCGCAGGTTCGGTCCCTGCCCGCGGCAAGCTATCTTTTCGTCCACTTTTCTTTCTTCACAATTACCTTACATTTATTACTAAAAACATCCCCTATACTTTCCTTGGCATTATTGTCTGTTAGTTCTCATTAATATTGTGTATAACAAAGGAAACGAGCCCTTGAGATTAACACTTCTTTCCTTCATTCATAGCGAGGGTCTCGTTCTGGCAGACTTGATGCTTTCAGGTAGTATGCGAGGGATTATTGGTCAGCTGCCAACCCGTAATAAGTTCCCGTGCTACGTGACGCCTACAGGCAAAAAGAGTGTTTCACACTCGCCGTCATGGCTACTGGCGGCGCTGACTGACGCTCCCACGTTTAATGCACACATATACCCTATAAAGTGGACGGGGGGATGGCCGCCGCGGTAGCTCAGTTGGTAGAGCATCGGACGCGTTATTCGAAGGTCGCAGGTTCGGTCCCTGCCCGCGGCAAGCTATCTTTTCGTCCACTTTTCTTTCTTCACAATTACCTTACATTTATTACTAAAAACATCCCCTATACTTTCCTTGGCATTATTGTCTGTTAGTTCTCATTAATATTGTGTATAACAAAGGAAACGAGCCCTTGAGATTAACACTTCTTTCCTTCATTCATAGCGAGGGTCTCGTTCTGGCAGACTTGATGCTTTCAGGTAGTATGCGAGGGATTATTGGTCAGCTGCCAGCCCGTAATAAGTTCCCGTGCTACGTGACGCCTACAGGCAAAAAGAGTGTTTCACACTCGCCGTCATGGCTACTGGCGGCGCTGACTGACGCTCCCACGTTTAATGCACACATATACCCTATAAAGTGGACGGGGGGATGGCCGCCGCGGTAGCTCAGTTGGTAGAGCATCGGACGCGTTATTCGAAGGTCGCAGGTTCGGTCCCTGCCCGCGGCAAGCTATCTTTTCGTCCACTTTTCTTTCTTCACAATTACCTTACATTTATTACTAAAAACATCCCCTATACTTTCCTTGGCATTATTGTCTGTTAGTTCTCATTAATATTGTGTATAACAAAGGAAACGAGCCCTTGAGATTAACACTTCTTTCCTTCATTCATAGCGAGGGTCTCGTTCTGGCAGACTTGATGCTTTCAGGTAGTATGCGAGGGATTATTGGTCAGCTGCCAGCCCGTAATAAGTTCCCGTGCTACGTGACGCCTACAGGCAAAAAGAGTGTTTCACACTCGCCGTCATGGCTACTGGCGGCGCTGACTGACGCTCCCACGTTTAATGCACACATATACCCTATAAAGTGGACGGGGGGATGGCCGCCGCGGTAGCTCAGTTGGTAGAGCATCGGACGCGTTATTCGAAGGTCGCAGGTTCGGTCCCTGCCCGCGGCAAGCTATCTTTTCGTCCACTTTTCTTTCTTCACAATTACCTTACATTTATTACTAAAAACATCCCCTATACTTTCCTTGGCATTATTGTCTGTTAGTTCTCATTAATATTGTGTATAACAAAGGAAACGAGCCCTTGAGATTAACACTTCTTTCCTACATCATTACTTAGCATGACTGACGTGCATGTCATGTACAACCGCCAGAAAAATAGGTCGGGGCGCGCTACAGGTGGCCGAAATAAGATGAAAACTGCATCGCCGCACTCTCCGTCGTTGAGCGTCTCGTGTCGAGACATTTCAGTGCGCGTGGGCATCCTTTCACGCTCGCAGCCACGTCTTTTTACTGACCTGGCGCGGATTAGCTGACTGCACGTCACGTTTGGGGGTTGGGGCCGCTTTTTTTATTCAATCCATCACGCGCTAAGTTCGACGGAGGTACGGCGATGGTGAAGAGTAGGCTGCTGGTTTTGCCCTGAATAAAAAGACATGGTATGTTGTGTTAGTCACAAACGGCTGCCATATACAGCATTTTCTCTGATTGAAACGTACTGTGTGATATTGAAATACGAGCGAGGGCACCGAAAACGAAGGGCTGTTGAGCCGAAGCAATGTTTCTCTTTATTACCATCAGATGAGAAGAGATGGGCAGGTGACATTGGGCATGCAGCAAATTACGCAAGTAGACGGGTAAAAAATAATGCGAGCCGATATCGGTTGGCCGTGAGAGAACAAAGACGAAAGCAACTTAGGCAGCAGAATATGCTATATTTTTAAGCGGCGCAAAACAAGCTGCTTAGTCATTCCGCTATCGTGGCCTCAACGAAATGAGCGGGTGACGGATTCAGCTCAATTTCAACTTTTTTATTCTTCTAGTTACAGACTAGAAACGTCTTCCAGGGCTAAAAGCTGCCATCAGTAGCTTGACTGAACCCAGGAGGCGCTGTACTTGACAGCGCGATAAGAGTAAACGTTTCGGTACCAAACGAAAACGCAAATTTGACACTCAGATACATGTTTTACGATAGGATGTTTAACACAGGACTGAATAAAGAAAGCGACCCCTACTGCCAAACGCTATACAGGGTGTTCTTTCTTTAAAAAATACAGGTGTTTTATAAAAGTCCAATGACAATAAGGCCCTTGTCGTTTTCACCAACGAACTCTACGCCGAGGCGGAAAGACTTTGCTGTCACTAAAGTTACATTCAAATGAGTAATTAACAAAACCTCGTTAGTGGACCTTATAAATAACTTGAGAGCCGTTGTTTATATGGAAGAGTTGTTGGACGTGACAATTAATGAGATGGACATTTTTTTAAATCTAAAAAACCCACGTAATTTGATATAATCATCAAAATTCAAGGCCCCAATCTAGGCGATGCGGAAACTGAGCGCACCGGGTACGCAGGATATGTGGCAGCTGTGTTACGTCCAACCGGAAGCTCACTTGACGAATTTTGAAAAAGAAATAATTATAATAATAATATCTGGGGTTTAACGTCCCAAAACCACGATATGATTATGAGAGACGCCGTAGTGGAGGGCTTCGGAAATTTCGACCACCTGGGGTTCTTTAACGTGCACCTAAAGCTAAGTACACGGGTCTCAAACATTTTCGCCTCCATCGAAAATGCAGCCGCCGCGGCCGGGATTCGATCCCGCGACCTTTTGAAAAAGAAAAGACGCCTTAAAAGAGTATATGGTTAGGGAAAAGGGAAGTCGTCCCAAATACCCAAATGGGCCACTTAATCTTTGCGGTTGGTGTGTAGTGCTTATCTGTTTCTTTTGCGTTGTGCCAAGTAAAGCCGCAATTTCCGCTTTTTCTTTCACTCTATAACTTATAACAACGCGACAGCACTGCGGTGCTACTTCTCGCAGACAAGTGGACGTGTTCTTTGCACTTCTTTCGACTTTAACAAATAAATGTATAGCAATGGGTGGGAAAGAGAGGTGAGGGTGCGGAGGGGGGAAGGAGGAGGCGGGAGGGTGAAGCATAACAAGACGATGTATAATATTCGCCCCGAGATCGAGCGGAGTCGCCGCCGGGCGGCTACTGGCTGAAGCTCGCCTAGTGTGGATAGCTCCCAGCGTTGTCTGCTAGCCGCGGCGTGTTTGCATAGGCACGTACGTCATGCACGTCTTCAAAGGGCAGTTTGTCTGTTGTGCTAGCTCACTCTTAAATGCTTGTACGTGTACCTACCACGATGTACAAAAGCATTCGACCTTTCTAGGCTGTATATGCATTGTCATGCACCGGTCTGCAATTAAGCCGTCGCCGTCACCTACGTGCAACAGGCCTCAGGCCTGGCCGACCACCCGACCTTGACCGCTGGATTAGTGGTCCTCACCACCGCTCGTTACTGGACTTCATACACGAAGCAAATTTATATGTGTATTTCTGAATAAATATTATGCCTAAGGGCAGACTTTCGAAAAAAAAAGATCAGTGAGTGCAGTTGTCGAGAGTGCTCTGTGTGGTCGTCGTACCCTGCCTTCGCCAGGATCATTTCAGTGTGGGTGCCGCTTTGTGGTTCAAGGACATCGTAAAGTGCAGTTGGCGCCATCCTAAACATGAGGAGCGTTGGCTATCGTGTGAATGCAGCGCTTTAGTGTCTCAATGGTAAACAGAAACAATTGCTCTAAGCCATGCACTTGCGTGTCACACTTGTTGCTGGGTGTATATTTGTGTGATTTTCTTTTATCAGTTACGTGACGAGCTTTAGCTGTGCTTAAGATATGCTTTTATTGCACGGTCATGGTCCCACTACAGAGTGATATTTTTGACAACTGAAGTCTGACTCTTCGGTACTTAATGAATCCCAGAAAAAGAACAAAAATCGAATAACACCGAAGTGATAAAACTGAGTTGCCGGGCGCTGTTTTAACTTGGGCCGAAATGTGTGCTAAAACATTGGTGTACTTTGATTTAGGTTCACGTTGCAGAACCCCGATGGTAAAAAATTAATGCGTATAATCGGCGTGTCTTACAATCATACCGTTTTTTGTTTTTACGTTACCTTGAGCTTTTGCGCGGCCTTGCTATAGATTGATGAAGGCAGTGAGCATCATTGGCTCGAAAAGAAGAAACAACTCACTTTTGTCTCATAATTTAACCGCGCCATTGTTGCATCATTGTCATGCAGGTAATGAATTGAAGAAAGCTCTGTGCTGAACTGTTTCCCTTTTGCACTGTTACTGGAGTAAAATTAAGCCCGTACGTGTGAAAGATCTTCGTGCTAAAACGCTGTCAGCCATGGAGCTTTCCTGACTAAATTTCTTATCATCTGTCCTACACATCATAGAGAGCTGAATAAGAAAAGAAAATACGGGTATGCATGCACACAGTGCAAAGAGTGATATTCGGTAGCCAGATAAGCAAGAACTAAATACGTAATTAGTTCAGTCGCGCAACAGCACTGCGTAGTAGGCGGGACACAAGCTATGGAAGAAGTGCTGTTCGGTAGCCAGATAAGCAAGAAGTAAATACGTAATTAGTTCAGTCGCGGAACAGCACCGCTTTGTAGGTGGGACAGCAGCGAAAGGCGTTCAAATAAAACAGCAAAAAATGTCGTAAAATGCAAAACCGCAAACTGTCGCCGAGGAGCATCCCGTTCATTGGTAGGTTGTGCTTCTCTCTCAAGTACTAATAGTAACGTTCGGTGGGCTTCGTGCATCGATTCGGCAATGGAGTACGTACATATTACCAGAGGGCTGCAGTCAACACGTTTTATTCTCCGACAATCAGTTCAAGCCGCTCCCAACGTCACAACGAAGCGCCATTGTGTACATTTGTATACACGCCGCCGGCCGCCTATCCACACTAGCGCGGCGACAGTGCTACCACCTGTAGCCCGATCTCGGGGCGAATAGTAAATCAAAAAATGGGAAAGGGAAGTTAGTGCGAGGAGGAGTGATGTGAGGGTCAGGAGGAGGAAAAGAAGAAGTGGAAGGCCACCAGCTTCGCACCGCTAGTACGTAGCTGCCGCAAATTTTTTATGGTTCTTTGGAGCACGTCCCGCAAATAGACTCTGTCTAAACAGCGGATGAATACATGATCTGTAGAGTTCCCCACGGCATGTGTAGGCGACGTTATTCCAGGAAGGTTTTAACATGCTACGCACCTTTGTGTTGTTTAAGAACGTTGTGGTGGCTGCCTGCACTGACATCTTTTCTTCCTCTTTTGAAAAAGTCGTGACCTGGGCCTCCAGTGCGCACGTCGCGGTACACGGGAACACGCAAAACACTATCGCGTAGATCCCTGTATCACCATTTCCGCTTAGCCTTCCACAAATATGCTTTTGCAAAATGAACACCCAAAAAGGCTACGTTATCGACTATTTCCTAGTAGTACCCTTGAACCGACACCAGCAGGAAATCGGCACCGACTAGTAGCTCTTCTCATGCCGCAAGCGTGGGTAGCCCAGTGGTTCACTTTTTGCTCACAGTGGTCCACTCGGCTACCCGTGCTTGCAGAACGTGAGTATATATGAACCTATATATGAACCATATGAATGCATATTGCTGGCAAAAACTAATGTAATAGGAGAAGACTTTCGATTAAAGCGTCGCTGAATTTCGTGAAAGTGGAAGAAATTCCTCCTCGAGGACAACTTCTAAAGCCTACATAGATGCTTGCACCCATCAAGAAAAATTAAAATTTGAGAAAAATTAAGGCCGAACTAGCATTTCGATAGTCAGGAGATGTGCCTTCTATGGGGCTATTCCAGATGCTGAACGCTCATCACTCCGCATAGCAGCGGAAGGCCGAGAGGTGTCCTGGTGCCACTGCAGCGCTCACTGAGTACAGCGTGATTTCGCGAGTTGAGTTTCTTGTTTGTTGAAGCCGAAAACACCCAGCACCTCTTGTATTCCCCGCATCATTTCTCTCATTTTTCTAATTTGTCTCCTCATTTTCTGCGTATTTGCTTGTTTTGAATTAACATCAATCCCTAATCGCAAACTGTGGCGCTATGCTCCTCACTTTCCACTTTTCGTCACGCACTCGTTAATTCATTAGAGGGAGGAGAGGAAATTTTGGCGGAAAGTGTCAGAAAAAGGGTAATGCAGTTGCATTAGGTGAGACAAGCCGAAAGCAGATAACGCAGTATGTGCCCATATTCTCCACTAATCATGCCACGAACTGGGTCGCATATCAGAAAAGCTTGGGCATAATAATTGTGCACATTTCTTACAAAAACATCTGCCACTTACGTAGCATTTCTTACAAACCACTTACATAGCTTTTCTTACGTGGCATTTCTTACAAAAACATCTACCACTGCATATCGTCAACTCGTGCCTACCATCGTAGTTTATCGCTCCGTCGTTGTCGACGTGCGCTGCTCGAATCATGTTCAGCTGTGCCTTGGACATGGGCTCTCCAATCATTGTCATGGCCATCTTGCGCTCTTCCTGCGCATTTCATTACAATGTGCTGAACAGGTGGCAAGAGCTCAGTCAAACTGTGACAGAGCAGCTTTTTCTCTTGTCGCCTACTTTTATTGTATCTTGTACACGTAGGATTACAACAACCTGATTAATTGATTGATTTATTGATTGATTGAATGTAGTGAAGGTGGTGGGACGAGTGCCGTCTCGCTTTTCCGCACAGCGGTGTGGAAATAAAAGCTATACCATCCCCACGTAATTGACAGGAGCTTCATGTCTACTTGGCTTCTTCTTCCTTTAGATAAGTTGCAAGCTAATGAATCTATACTCATTTGATGACATATTTCCATATAAACTATTTGGTCTGTTACCAGCGCAACTTCTTGTATCGCGTTGAGTTCGGTCGTATGAAACCAACAGTTAATGCAGCAAAGATAATCATTGGGTAAGTGTTCGTTTTATCAACTGAAGTGTAGACATCATTTGCAGATTTAAATTGAATGTATAGGTAACTTTCGAGCTTTTATTAGCTTCACAATCAATAGGTTTCATGTGGCTGCGACTAGTGAAAATTGCGGCCTTTCATCGACTTCCCTTGTCTAGACGTTTTTATCAGTTGGTTATGCGGGAAGCGTGTACACAAATATTCCTGAGAATGCTACAAGCCGAATAAAAGCTCACTGATAGGTGTTTCACTGCTGAAGTCCAAGAGAGAAAAAATAATGTACAGTTTCTGCTCATTTCTCCTGAAAGCGTTTATTATAATAAACTCATTAAAACATTGTTCGTTGAAAGTGATTATTGAAGGTGCATGTCAAAGAAACACTCAGTATTTTAAATGCTGCTGATATAGGATCATTTACATACACTCTGTTCAGGTCCATGTCTGGTGCCTGAATTTATTGCCTTGCATATTCTAAGCGAACATAAACAATCGCGGAGAAAGGAAGCATGAAAACGCGAACGTGACGATTCCAGTAAACGCTATATAGTGGAACAATGCTCTGACTATGATTTCAACGCATCATTCGGGTACTTTTCCTGTATTGATCAGCTGCTAATAGATATACACAATACATTGTAAGTACAGACGTGACTTCTGTCAGTGTTTGGTGGCACTGTGAAGAAACTGCGTCATGTTGTGTTCGGTCATTTTCACTCTCGCTTCACAGAAGAAACACTCACATAGCGGCAGCGTAGTTCTCGTTCGGCTTCTGTTCCATTGTCACGTAAACTAATATTTGGTATAATATGTACTTAGTTCATGCTTTTCAATTACGGTGTATATAGCTGCCACTATTTCTGTGAATGGGAAAATGAGGCTAAGATGCGTGAGCATCAACATTTCGCAAACAGCTTGGATGTGGCATGTCTTCCGTCGAGGCTCACTCAAACTCCTCTTGGCACGCCTCTGATTTGTTCGCCCTTTCCACCAGGCCACACCCTCGCCGGTCTTGGCGGGCCTCCCACTGGTTCCCCCATTCCACCTAAAATCCCTCTATCTTTCAAAAGTAGCGAAAGGTCACGTGTCGCCAACCGGCCTATCGCCCTGCGATAGGCCGGTTGGCGATACGTGACCTTTTTGCCTGCGCGCTCCGCCCAAATGGTGCATTCGCACTTGAGAAGCCAAGAGAAAGCGAAAGCGCCAGAGCGGCCGCGAAACCCTGTTCGCGCGCGTCGAAAATGTTCACATTTGTTCTGCCTCTCCAGCATGCCGTCGCCGGCGCGGCCTTCGCCACTTCGAGAATTCATTCTCTTTTTCCCGTTTCCCGAGTATTTAATTTCGTACCGAATTCTAGTTATGAATGCGAAACCACTGTTTCGGGAGGTACATACGCCAGCATAAACTACATAAGTGGACACGCCAGCAGCGGTGGCGGATTCAACCGGCTGTGCAAAAGCGAGACACGTCGGGGCACGCCGACTCGCTGCTGCTTCATCTTCTGCGAATTCCAGTCTTCTCGGCAATCTTAATCCAAACCAGGCTCTCGAGGAACGCGTCCATGTCGAGGTTGTGAGCTTTGTCTTGCTGCACGGGTAGTTTGCAAGTGCGCCGATGCGAGCCACCGCCGACTCCCTGGCCGCCATGTTGAACTTGCGGCCGGCCGTTGTTTACATCACGTGGTTTGAGCTAGTGCAGCCAGGGTACGGCTTCCCGTGAAGCGGCCAGACGATCCGCTTTCGCATGGCGGAAAATTCGGTCTCGGACCGATTTTTTCGCTTCGAGCTCGCCGCGTGGTTTTCCGGCCGCTTAGGCGGCGAAGCGAGTGAATTTCCGGAAAGTTTTGCCGCTTTCGCCCCCTTCAAGGCCAAGTGTGAACGCGCCAAAAGGGTCCAGCGGCGGCAGCGCTATGCCGGCGAGAGGTACGGACGACTGTGTTTTCAAGCGTGGACTTGGGCGATTTTAGCAAGTAGGGAGTGCTTCCTGCGCCTATGTCGCACAGTTATTGCAAACTAGAAGCGTTTATGTACTTGAAGTTGAGTGGACGCAGAAATTCTGCGTTTTAATCGAATGTAGCGTGACGTGCTGGGTCTCTGGACCGTGAGTATGCCGGGTCTCTATGCCTTCCGTTGCCTCAGCGCGCGGAGGACGGAAACATGTTTTTTGTTTAATTTATATTTTCGTTCCTCGCGGTGAGAAAAATATATGCTGAAGGAAACTATGGCCCCACAAAATCAATGGCAAGAAATTCGTACCCACAGAAAACACGCGGCTATGTGAAGTAGGTGCTTTTGTAATGTTTAAAACTTGAAGCAGCCTTTCGCCTATCCGGCGTGCTTTCGTACGGGCCTATGCATGAGCATTATCTCAGCTACTCTATCATTGCTTCGGCGTTCTTTATGCCGTAGATTTGTGCCTAGTAGTCAATAGCGGGTCGCTGGTGGGCATGCTATATTTCGTACATCTTAAAAGGTACTCTGGTTGCTGATATTCCACAAATGCAGTGCAACTGCAGTTGTGGATTATTATTTCTTCTCCTAAGTAAACCTATGAGGGTACTTCATAAACAAAATAAGCTTAGTTAAAAATACCGTATAACCGTGGGAAGAGTTCCGAACGCTGAGAAACACAGTGAAATCTATAACAGCGCGTATTTTGCGCTGCGTACAACAAGAGCGATACGTTCCCGATGAAGTTTCCGAAAGTAGCAGTACGTTCACAAACTGCCTATTTTATACGAACTAGAAAATAAGCAATTTTAGGTGACCCAAATACCTACTGAACTTCAACTTACGCTGAATGTCAAAATAGGCAAAGAACGAAAAAATAAACGCCCTGCATGACAGCTGCTGTGGAAACCTGCTCGGAACATGCTTCGGAAACGCGCGCATTTTATTTCATCGTTTAACGTGCTGCATGTTCGTTAAAGTTATTGTCCTTGTAGTTTGATAATTGATGAGCATCTTAGGACACAGATGTTAATAATTCAACGGTTCAAGCGAGCGCCGAGTTCGGTTTCAGGCGCCCGCAATATTGTTACGTGAGTTACGTGAGTGACGAGTCGCTTTTACAAGTCGCTATTCACAAGATGTATTTGCAAGAGCGGCTGCAGGCTGACCAGTCCGGCTCCGAGCTCGAGCAGCTAGCGACCTTCGTCCTCTTCGTCGGGCGCACACGCGCGTCGACAATATGAATTCCGGCAGCCTACATGTAGCATAACCCCCGGCGGCAAAGGCGCCGTCTCGGCGCATCTAGACGTCAACGTCATTGGGCGAGTGGTACTGCTTCAGGCGTGCGACGTGTACGATATCGCTGGCATGCGGGGTGGATGAAGACGACGGGGCAGCAGGAGCGATTTCATAGGTGACGGGAGTCACCGCACGAAGCACTCGGTATGGCCCTGTGTACCGAGAGAGCAGTTTGTCGGACAGGCCAACGTGCCGGGTCGGAGACCACCGCAGAACCAAAGAACCGGGCGAAAAGTGTACGTCGCGGTGTCGTTGATCATACCGACGGCGTTGGTTCTCTTGGGAGGTCAGAAGGCGAGTACGAGCGGCTTCGCGTGCATGAGCGGCCCGGCTGATAGCGTCCAGGGCGTATTCAGTGGTCGGAGCTGCTGGCAACGGAATGACCGTATCGAGGGGCAGTGTGGGTTCGCGGCCGAACAGCAGGAAAAATGGGGAGTAACCAGCCGTGTAATGGCGCGAGGAATTGTAGGCAAATGTCACGTACGGTAGAGCAAGGTCCCAGTCGGAGTGGTCTGAGGAAACATACTTTGAAAGCATGTCGGTTAGGGTTTGGTTCAGACGCTCCGTGAGGCCATTCGTTTGCGGATGGTACGACGTAGTGAGCTTATGCCGCGTTTCACATGAACGCAGGATGTCCGCTATGACTCTTGATAGAAATGTGCGGCCACGGTCCGTGAGCAGCTGGCGTGGAGCACCGTGTTGCAAGATCACGTCGCGCAGAAGGAAATCGGCGACATCTGTGGCGCAGCTTGTAGGAAGAGCTCGTGTGATGGTGTAGCGTGTGGCGTAGTCTGTGGCCACAGCTATCCACCTGTTGCCAGCAGAAGACAGGGGAAAAGGGCCGAGTAGGTCCAAGCCGACGCGAAAGAAGGGTTCGGACGAAATGTCGAGGGGTTGAAGGCACCCAGCCGGAAGCGTCGACGGTGTTTTGCGGCGTTGACATTTCTCACACGCCGCGACGTATCGTCTGACGGAGCGTGCGAGACCTGGCCAATAGAAGCGACGGCGGATTCGGTCGTATGTGCGAGACACACCAAAGTGACCGGCAGTTGGAACGTCGTGAAGTTCGTGGAGTACAGCCGAGCGGAGGTGTTTGGGTACAACAAGCAGCAGGGGTGGTCCGTCTGGATGAAAGTTGTGGCGGTATAGTGTACCATTCTGGAGTACGAACGAGCGATGAGATCGGTCCGAAGGTGAGGATTCAAGGCACTCGATGATAGCCCGTAAGGATGCGATGCATCACTGCGTTGCTCGTCGGCTATGTGGGTCAGTTGGGAAACGGTGCACACGCAAGCGTCGGTGTCAGGGACGGTGCGCGACTCGCCAACCGGATAGCGAGATAGGCAGTCGGCGTGTTGATGCAGGCGTCCAGACTTGTACGTCACTGCAAAAGTGTACTCTTGCAGTCGCAGAGCCCAGCGACCAAGTCGACCTGTGGGATCCCTTAATGATGAAAGCCAGCAGAGCGCGTGGTGGTCGGTGACTACGGAGAAGTGAGTGCCATATAAATATGGACGGAACTTGGAGACCGCCCAGACAAGAGCAAGGCATTCTCGTTCGGTGATCGAATAGTTGCGCTCCGCCGGTGTAAGGAGGCGACTAGCGTAGGCGATAACGCGGTCGTGTCCCTGCTGACGTTGGGCGAGGACGGCTCCGATCCCGTGACTACTGGCATCAGTTCGGACCTCAGTCGGGGCGGATGGGTCAAAGTGGGCCAATATAGGTGGCGTCGTCAAAATTGTGATGCGCTCGAACGTGGCTGGGGCGTTGCATAGACCGAAGGGCATAACCTTGAATTGGTACAGGCCATCGGGAGTGACGAAGGCGGTCTTTTCTTGGTCTTTCTCGTCCACGGCAATCTGCCAATAACCGGAGCGAAGGTCTGTGGATGAAAAGTAGCGTGCGCCATGGAGACAATCGAGAGCGTCATCAATGCGGGGCAAAGGATACACGTCCTTTTTCGTAATTCGATTTAGATGCCGGTAATCGATGCAGAAACGCCACGTGTTGTCTTTCTTTTTAACCAGGACGACGGGTGACGCCCAAGGGCTCGATGAGGGCTCAATAATACCTTTAGCTAACATCTTGTTTACTTCTTCTTGAATAATCTGGCGCTCCGATACGGACACCCGATACGGTCGACGGTGAATGGGAACAGCATCACCTGTGTTGATACGGTGCTGCACAAGAGAAGTTTGGCCGAGTGGTCGATTGTCAAGGTCGAAGATCTCGCGGTAAGAAGCCAAAAGGCGGATGAGGGCGGCTGATTGCGCTGGGGGGAGGTCTGGGGCAATCATGGGGCGTAATGCCATGTCGAGGCTTGTGGCATCGGGTGGGCGACAAGGAAGATTGGAGCATACGTCTGCTACAAAAGAGGTGACGTGGTCATCGGCTAAGGACTGCAACGTCGCGATTAAGATGCCTTGAGGGAGGACTTGCTTCGTGAAGCCGAAATTTATGACGGGGAGATGTACCCGGTTAGCGGCTATAGTTATGACGCAGTGAGGCACAGTGATGTCACGTGCCAGAAGTACATCAGTAATCGGCGTGACGACGTAGTGCCCATCCAACACGGATGAAGTCGTTGTTAATTCGGCGAATGTTAGGGCTTTAGGCAGTAGGCGGATGAAATCCGTGGTGCAGAGGCTGTGTGGAAGGTCGGGGTGAATATCTGGCTGAAGAGGAAGGTCCAAGCAAAGAGTACCAGCGGAACAGTCTATCAGGGCAGAATGGGTCGATAGGAAGTCCATCCCTAGGATGAGGTCATGAGGACAATTATGGAGCACCGTGAATAGGACAGGAACGTAACGGTCGGCGATGCTTATACGAGCTGTACACATTCCAGTGACAGGAACAGTTCCGCCATCGGCGACGCGTACAGCTTTTGTAGTAGCAGGCGTGAGGACTTTTTTCAGTCGGCGACAAAGACGAGCACTGATTATGGACACGTGAGCTCCAGTATCGACTAGAGCCGTCAAAGAAATACCGTCCACATGCACATCGATGAGGTTCTTGTTCGTAGGAAGCGTCAACGGAGGATTTGGTTCAGAAGGAGATGATACAGCACTACCTCCAGGAGCTGCACGATCTAGTTTTCCGTCGGGTACGATGCAAAGTTGGGCGGCGAGGGGTGGCGGCGTGGTTGGGGCGACGGGGAACAACGGCGTTGAGGGGACGGTGAACGAGCAGGAGGGCGGCTGTTAGGTGTGTCACAAGTAGGGTCTGTACGGTTGGGCGAATACCGGCGAAGATCTTCATATGGGCGGGAAGGCGAGAAAAATTGGGTCCTATATGGCGGCGTCCAAGTGACGCGGCAGTAGCGGGAGACATGACCAACGGGGTGGCACCGGAAGCATATGGGTCTGTCGTCGGGAGTTCGCCATTCCGCTGGGTTGCGAGATCGTGGAGGAACGAATGGGTCACTTCGAGATGCATTCATGGGCGTTGGTCGGGACGAGGGGCGAGAGACGGGGCAGGCGACAGGGAACCCGAGGTTGGCGAATTCTTGTCGTACGACCGCCTGAATAACGGAGACCCTGGGGGTTGGTTGTATAGTGGCATGGTCGAATGGAGAGGGCTGGAACGGCGCTGGACTTGCCGCTTCAAGTTCCCGTCGAACGATACGCGTTACACTCTGCTCAAAGGGCGGTGTAGCGGCGGAATCGGAGCAGGTGGACGTGGCAGCCGTGTTTGGCAACCGAGAAAATTGAGGGTGCACACGACGGCTTTTGGCCGTTTCGAAACGGCGGCATTCTTGAATGATGCGGTAGATAGTCGAGACGTTCGTGTAGACCAGCAAATGGAAAGCGTCGTCCGCGATGCCTTTCAAAACGTGACCCATTTTGTCAGCTTCGGGCATTGCCTCGTCCACTTTCCGGTAAAGAGCAAGCACTTCTTGTATGTAGGAGACATACGACTCAGTAGGCGACTGTACACGGGTAGCGAGCTCTTGTCGTGCAGCTGCGTGGCGACCGGTCGGGTTCCCAAAGATGTCACGTAGCTTCTCCTTGAACGTCTCCCAGCTGGTGAGCTCGGTCTCATGTGTCTCGTACCAGATGCGCGGGGTTCCGTCCAAGTAGAAGAGAACATTAGCGAGCATCATGGTAGGGTCCCACCGGTGAGTTTGACTGACCCGTTCATACAGGCGAAGCCAGTAGTCGACGTCGAGGCCAGGTTGCGCGGAGAATGTCCCGGGATCGCGGGGGGTGGGGACCGCGACAAAGGTTGTCGTAGGAGCCGCAGATGGAGATGGGGACGGGTTGTCATTGGAAGCCATGGCGAGAGGCTGGATGACGCGGCTACTGCGGAGCTGCGTGGTGAGGACGGGGAACGTTCCACCTCCACCAAATATGTTACGTGAGTTACGTGAGTGACGAGTCGCTTTTACAAGTCGCTATTCACAAGATGTATTTGCAAGAGCGGCTGCAGCGCTGACCAGTCCGGCTCCGAGCTCGAGCAGCTAGCGACCTTCGTCCTCTTCGTCGGGCGCACACGCGCGTCGACAATATGAATTCCGGCAGCCTACATGTAGCAATATGCACGGGAGCGAGGGGCGCGTCGTCTGCTATCGCTGCTTCCTGGACCCCCCGAGAAGGCGCGCGTGTAGTTGTCGCTACCTTTAAAAAATACAGGGGCCTTACTTGCACCAAGCTTCACTCTCGCCCCTCTAGGCAAGGTGCTGTATTTCCCCTTTCCGCCAGCACTCTCTCGGCACGGCACAGCTCTCCCTCTTCCTACCAATGCTCGCTCTCACCACACCGCAAGAGCAAGCGACGAGCGTTACACGACTGGCGCCGGTGAAGGGTCAACTAAAAACAGCTTCCTTTTTCAAAAATTTGAGTAGCCCCGTCCCAATTTGAGAAATGCGGTCAAACGATGCTTGGCGTGGATACGCCTGACGCAGTAATTATGTTTGTTAGTTCCTTTTAGGTAGAGGCCGTCGCCTAACACTGTTTTCGGGCTAAATCGGCATCGCGTCTTGCGCGTTCTTTCCACCGTTCGTCAGCCTGTAAAGTTGTCCAACGAAAGGACCATCACGTGATCATGGTAACGCGGGTTAGGAATTTAATTTTTTTGAATTCTACATTTTCCTGAAATGCGCAATTCCTGATATCGACCGAAGGGGCGAGCTATGTGTAAGCGTTCCGTCATTTGATCTGTTCGAAAAAGAAGTCCGCTATTTTACGTCACACACGTTACTAAAAATTCTTACCTAATCTATTTTCATCCTTTCATGTAAAGAACCCAAGAATATATATTCTTGGGTTCTTTAATAAAACTTGGTAGTCAGCGGCCGTCCTCGTGTCACTTTCCTTCATCCTGTCGTCGCGCTGTTTTTTACAACATTTGAGTCCTGATATCGACTTTACGCGTTGTCCAGCCGATCCGTTTTTTTCAAAATATTACAATAAACTGTGTGTTGCAAGTGTACTGCTTCCCAGTAAGACCGCAACGATTAATTTTATGAAATGCTTCCTAAGTGTTTTAGATGCGAAGCATCTTATAGCGGAGTTCAAACCGGTGGTGGTGGTGGTGGTGTGCGGCGTGACCATACTTACTGCGCATGCGCATCCCCTCTCCACACACATCTTCTCCACTCCTCTCTCCTTTCCCCCTCTATACTTCCTCTCTCCCCTTGCCCTCTCCACTCTTCCTCTGAAACGAGGGCTAGACATGCCGAAATTCACTCCTGCGCAGGGTTGCCACTGACTTTCGAGTAAATGTCGCCAAACGACGAGCAAAAAGTCGCCAAAAGTCGCCGTTTTTTTACAAATTTCGCCAAAAAAGTAGCCATTCTGGATATGTGCGGCATACCCAGTAATAAAAATTTCCACTCATGTATAGCCCCGTCGAATACAGTCCATCCAAGACCCTTAAATTATATTGACGTTTCTCGATGCCAGTCGTATCGCCCGCTTCACCATGGGAGTGCATGGTGCTGGTTCTCCGACTAGCCGCAAGATGTGCGTGGTGGCGCAAGGGTGAATGAACGAAACGCTCATGATATCCTTCCATCCCTGTCCTCTCGTTTCAAAGCTAAAAGTGTGGTATAAACCTTGGGCGAAAACCGTGAAAGCATTATTTGTAGACAGATATACATACCCTTATATGAATTAAAAGGATTAAAAGGTTTATTGAAGGTAACACGACAGAATTCTTACAGGAACCGATCATTAGTGAGTCTTACACCTTTTCAGTGTGAACTAATATGATACCGGACATCATCGACCCTTTCTTATACTTATATCTACACGCGTCAATCCGATGCGTTATTGCTGTATAACAATGTAAAATGTTGTATAGCAATTGTTTTTATTGCACACGCTCACCGAGAACAGTGAAAAATGCCTCAATAAATAATTTTTATTGCAGAAATAGCCGCGTATCTGCCTCTCTTCGCTATCCCAAAACAGTCTTTGCGAGCTGAACTGGGGGTACTGCAACAGTGAATAAGTCGCCAAGCTATTCAGAGCAGTTGGTGCTTTGGCGGAACAAATGGTCGGAACACGCGGCCAACCCGTCATCTTGCCCCTTCAGATGCGAAACTTCAGATAAGCTTAAAGCACCTAAAGCCAAAAACCTATAGTCAACCACTGCCCCCTCGCGGTTTGCAAGGCAGTCCGCTGACTTACATTTTGCTAGAATGTCGCTGGGGGACGTTCCAGTACCTCCTGCATCTAGATGGCATCCCGAACTAAGGATCCCACTCACTGATCTTATTTTCACAGAACATCAAATAAACGTTTTATTATCTCTCCAGTTGAATTGAGGAGGTACACACGAGTTACAGGACAGACATACCGAATGGCGCATAATGTGCACATTCTACTCGTGGGTCTAAAACCAAGAAAAATACTGAGAATGTTACCGCTCATTCGTTGGGAAGACACTGAGCTTAGGATGCAAAACTCTGTGGAGACCTAAGCCGAAAATCGCCAAAAATTCGCCATGTCGCCATTCATAATTTTAGGTCGCCACGGGCCTCTCAAATTCGCCAATTTGGCGAAAAGTAGCCACCATTGGCAACCCTGCTCCTGCGCAACGCCGCGATGAGTGCCAGCGCATGCGCGTCCCCTGCCCCTCTCTCTCCTCTCCTACGCCGCTCCCTCTCGCGCGCCTGGCGACCGCGTTACCCGCTCAGGCTAGAGGGAAGACACGACGCACGTAGCGTTCCTCTTCGCGTTCCACGACGCGAGGTCGGTAGCATGCCCAACGAACGCCAACGGAAAGCGATCGTGCAAGTGCTCCGGCTTCGCATCGCCTCATGGTCCCCTTTAGCGGGAATTGGTGTAATTTTTTTGCATCGTCAGTAGAACGCATTCCTATGCGTGAGTTCTGTTCTGATTGAGCCGCATGGCCTAGTGCGTTTGTGTTTTGAGTGTTCCCATGTACAGAGCCGTACATAGTTAGCGCGCAGGTCTGGACGTTTTAAAAATGATTAAAGGAATGCCAGTACCGCCAGCCACCAAAACATTTTTCTTTAAGCTACACACAGGTGCACTCGCGCTCAAGGAGTTGTAACGCGGTGACAGTTATTGGAGGGGCACCAAGCTTGAGCGGCGACAGCGCCAGAGGTTAGATTACTTTAGAGAATACCAGTGACTGAAACACTCTTTAATTCACTAATTTTTGCTATGTCGGTGCCGCCTTGCAGTAATGGGGCCACTTTGAGCACGGACGACATGTTGCAAATCATACTGGGCGTGACTGTACATTGCACGTTAATACCTTTCTGGAACAGAGTGGTTTCCCCATGCCATGGGGAACTCAATGACTAATTTGTAAAACAACCTGAAGATTTAGAGCTTGTATTGATTAACTGTTGGGAAAGGCTGTACTTCTGAGACGTGCTACAAAGGAAGTTGAGAAGGAGCTACCCATAGATACCATGGCATCAGGTCTCTCCCCACAAACGACGATGATGCACTGCCGCACGACCAGATTACCTTTATGGGCCTCCACTATTTAGGGCACTCAAGAATCGCAGGCTACCACTTTGACTTGAAAGACTGACCGGTGCGTTTTTATTTTGTTCAATGTATGCAGCGGTTTCCGGAAGCGCCGGAACCGCAACAGCCTGTATGTGAGTTACTGGTAAAGGTCTCTGACAGCCCACAAGGAATGTTAAAAGACAACGATGCCGTAGTAGTGGTCGGCTATTAATGTGTAGTTTGCTGTTGCACCATTTGTTCTAATAAATTTTGACTTGCGATACCCGTCGGGTGATAACCGGTGGTCATTAAGGGTAACTGACTGGATTCCAGAGATGGCTAAGGCGTGAGGGGGAGACAGAAAATTAGATGGGTAGATGAGATTGACAAGTTTGTAGGTATAACGTGGCAGCAGAAAGCACAGGACCGGGTTGATTGGCGGAACATGGGAGTGGCCTTTGCCCTGGAGTGGGTGTAGACAGGCTGATGATGATGATGATGACTTGTCGAGTACTGGCATGAAAGAAAGAGAAAAAGGAGCGTGGCTTAGTGTTCAAGGCACTCGCTTTTGAATCGGGGAATCCGGGTTGAAACCCCAGTCCCGAAAAGAAAATTAATTTTCTTTTGTTTATTATGTCTTCGGCGTACGCGAGGTGTGGCTGAGGAGGGTTTTTGGGACAGCATCACCAGCTGCAGAGGTCAGTCAACATACAAGCGTCTGTACAAGAGTACTGCACTGTGGAAGTGCAGTAATACTGTTTAGAAAAAATGGTTCACGTTTCACTATAATACTTTTTTCAGTAAGCCTGCGACAAAACGACTTTTAACACAAAGACCCCCTTGATTGCAAACAAAGTCGACGTGGCAGGTAGATTGTCAGCATTAGGAGACTTCAGAAGACCACTGCAAGAGACCGAATATTGGCGAAGCTTTCACTCGATAAACGCTCGGCGCAAATTGTAGTCGAAAAAATCGTGTGACTTTCCTTATGGAGATTCAAGAACTGCAGATATCTTTTAATCCACTATCTGTTTCTGTATTTATAATTCTGGAAAAAGAAGCAGATTCTGGGTTGAAAAACTGTGAACCATTCTATTCAGGTTGAAGACCAGAGAAGCTGTTCAGGCGGAGGCTAGTTTGGTATCATAGCTGTGCTTGTGAACGTGCCCATCAATGTTCAAATCACGTTTGCTCGCCAAGCCCATCTGCAATGCTGGATTATCTGCTTCGCGACTTGCGTCGCCTTTTCCGGCAGCCGCATGTCGCCTCCATCGAAATGCGACCAACGCAACCGTGGAGGAAGGAAAAACTAAGGAGAGGCACTGACGTCACATTCGTGAAGCCTCCGCATCGCGAACGCCCGCATTGCCTCCTAGCGAAGCAGCAGCGAAACATTTCGCGATTTCCGCCGCGTCGTTTGCAAGCGCATGCGCGCATCGAGCGAGTAGCGAAACTTTTGCAGCCTTTCTTTTTGTTTTGTTTTTCGCCGTGCAAGCGGCACAGTCGATTCACGCGTGCTGCTCCTTCTGTGCGTTCGTTAGGAAAGCTACGTAATGCCCAGCTGTTGCGTATACCCTGTGCAAATCGCGTGCACTGCGGACAGTACCGGGTGTCACTTTTCATGTGTACGTATACGTTCGCTTCATTACTGATCACTAAGGCTTGGTATTTGGATGCGGAGCTCCCGGATGTGCGCTCTGTTGCTTCTTACACGTTGTTTCAACTCGGAACACACGTGAATTTTTGTTTTTGGCGTCTGACGCGCCGTACATACCATGCGCTGAAGGCATCGTACGTTTTAGAGGCTGTGTCGTTCAAACGAAAGGGCAATAAACTTTTGTTGTTGTTATCGGACTATGTGATGTATGTATTGTGCGGTGTGCGCTTGCTGCGTGCTTGTGTTGTGTGCGCACTGGAATTACAAACTTTACGTGCACGATCGCGTATACAATACAGCGGTGTCTTTTCGACGTGAAGTTACGTCAACTATAGGTTGGCGTTGTGCCGAATAGCTACTGCGCTCACTCCATATACACGAGCAAAGAACCGCTAATCAGGCAATACATCTGGAAATCGGGCTGCGAGAAAGGAAAAGAAAGGCCTAACGCTCAGCAGAACGCATCAGTCACCGCTAGGTGAGTTCGAATACGATGAGGTAGGGGCTGAATGTTTTTGATTACGGCACGTACCGGTACTTTCTGTACTGTTGCACAAAAACGCTCCACGAAGAATTTCAGCACGCAGCGCTCGGGCCTGCCACGCACGAATAGCCTGGTAAACGTCTGCTTGCAACATTTTACTGCGTGAAGCGAACCACCGCGAAGAGCACGCCGCGGGGCGTCTGCTGTTTTGTTTGCCCCATACCGGTTTGTTTGCCCCATAAATCTGACGTCACTTCCGCCACACTTTTCGCAATGCATTGGGATACGATAGGGCCTCTCGTTAGTTGTTCCTTCCTCCATGAACGCAACTGGGACCGAACCCGCATCTTTCGGGTCAGCATCCAAGCAACGTAGCCACTGAGCCACAGCGGCGGACAAAATCGAAATCTTCGTGGCGTTGATATCAGCGTGCTTGCTGCGTCGCGTCAAAACAAGAGATGCTTGCGATGCTAGGACGTATAGTAGCGTTGAGCCTTGCTCTTCACATGCTGTGCACTCGATATTCTTGATTTGTGGGCACGTGTACGAAGTGAAAACTGACTGATGTCTCATCGTAAGGTACAGGGCGCTATGAACGGGCCAGTTTACGCCTTCCGATAACGATACACGGCCGTAGCAGCAGGTATTCAGAATAATTTGTGGGCACCACAATTTCGCTCACCAAATGCGAATCAGCCTACACACGCACAAACAGATAAATCAATAAGGCTCTGCGCATTGCAAGAAAATGCTTATCTCACCATTTTTTTAGCAGTTAGTAGTCATCGTTTCCCTCCGCCTCTTCTTGTACACGAAACCTTATTATTTAGCTCAGTGTACCAGCGCGACAAACTAAACGGCAGACTAAGTCGCTGCAAAATACTGACGTGTCGCCGCGATGCTCCCGGCAATCAGCATTTGATAAATGAGGCGCACTGGCAAGTGCCGGTTGTGTTAGTCCACCCACCTACAAAACAAGGCAATCAGTTTGTCTATTTTGCTGATTGACACGGCCTGTGGCAGCGCAGGAGCAGTTACCTAGCAGAAGATGAGAATGGCTGATACCTGTTTGCACTTCGTTAAAAGTCAGTAGTGCATAAATATTGGCCATCGGAGATCACATGCCCGTAAAAAAGATGCGCAGGCGTACTGCGATTTATTTTGCGTCCGAATTCACGTCAGACGTTTACACGAACAGTGCAACAACATTTATTTCATCCTCGACCTTGACCTTCCCGGTGACTAAAGCAAGGTACTCTGCAGCAAGGATACTCTCACCTTCGACAAAACACCGTGTTCTGACATTGGGATCTAGAAAACGCAGTATTTCCAACAGCAACAATCCGCACATGGAGCTTCTTGCAGCCGCCATCTTTGCCAGTGCGGTCTAACATTGCAGCGCCCCCTGGTTTCGTTTTAGGGGCTAATAAGGCTTTAAATATGTCAAGTTGATTCTTCCAGCGTCGGACACACATCCACTCGATGGTGCAGCCTGCCAAATGCATAGCGAACGGCAGCGTGCTTGCGGTAATGAAAACATCTCACCTGGGTCGGGCCGTACCTTACGATGTTTGGTACTTTAAGACCCCCAAAAGCGAAGATGACTGTACCAGTGTTCTCTGTTCCCTTCTTTGCTAAGACTCGTAGATTTCTGTCGTTGGCAATGGTTCTTTTCATGACCGCAGGACCATAATTCACATAAATGTTGCGTATGACACCCTTGCACGTGATGCGCGGAGCCATTTCCTAGGCTCTGACTTCTTGCCTCAACTTTCTTGCCTCTAATCTGGATTAACCTGATTCTTGAGTACTTCTTCCCGTTGTGCCTCTGAAGAGTGCTAGCAACCGTGGTATTGTGCTGATAGTTGGGCAGATGATGTCCTCCTTGGTCTTTGATGGGTTGAGCCAAGCTGCCGCGACGATGGCACTCCCATTGGTGGTGGGCCCAGTCTTGTAAGTTCTCCTGTTGGTCGGATCACAATATTGATGGGTTTCTTCGGCATGCGCCGGATGTTCTCACTATCTGGTTCTTCAATTTATTGCCTCCCGCATTCTTCCTGGGCGCCCTCGGCCGGCTATGCCACTCTTCAAGCCACTCTTCGGCCGGCTATGCCACTCTTTCAAGATGCTGTTTTCCAGCCTTATTCCTCAGTAAGCCCTTCGCGGGGTAGGGGGGTTGGAGGGGGGCAATCCCTCTTCCCGTACACAGTCATCCCCGTCATCGCTGACTTCGTATGACATCATCGCCGACGGCGTATGCTCCAAAAGGGAGCTGTCAGGATACAGCAAATGTACCTTACTTTTATTCCACCATTTACCTTTTTCCCAAATTTAATATTATGCCTGTGTCTTGTTAAGTACAGGCTAACAATGATGTGCAGGTGTTTTCTGCTTAATGAAGAAAACCGTATTCTCTCTTCAGTAAACCTGAAAGAAAATTGGTCTGCTGAGGATATCAGAATCAATAAATGGTAGGCTGTACCCACACTGAAGGCGAACGGTTGCACGCAGCCTTTGAGGTACACAGTGCCTAACAGATTCAATTAACCTTTGAACGACGGCTTCGATCTTCTTGCTGCGTGTAATCAAGAGATTAGATATTATTGCATGGGCAAGGTAACCGTAGAATAGCATGTCATGCATGAATGAAGTTACAGTCCATTGTTTGTATTTGTGAGGGTGTGAAAACACATGTGTGTCTTATATTTGCAAGGTACCGACATATTTGTATGCCTATTCAGTTTGATATGTGCGTCAAGTGTGTAATAATCAATCATTACGCTTATGAATTGAAATGTAGCTACTGCGTCTCGCAAATTATTGTATAATTGTCACCTCTAAATAAATGTATTATTTTAAGTGTCATATTGCATGTATTTCTTACGACTGTTCACTGCACTGCCATGTAACAGGGAGTCGAGACCTTCGTAACGTTGCTGGTGCGCATTTTTGTGCAGTGGCCTCTTTTTTTTTGACAAAGGAAAATAAAGAAGAATGAATGAATAAATGAATGAATGAATGAATGAATGAATGAACGGAGAAGTGTCATCCTTATTCACTGGAATGTAGAGATGAAGTATCGTGCAAATAAACAGAGACTTAAGCCGAAGAATCTCATATTAAGGTTAGCGGTGAGCAGGGTGTTGGAACGAAATGTTTTTCGTTTCGGTTTTAGTTTCGTTCCACCGCAAAAAGTAAAGTTCCGTTTCTGTTCCGGAACGAAAAAAAATGTTCCGTAATGGTTCGTAACGGTTTTTTTATGGAAAAATTTGAAGTTAAGGTAATCATAACGAACATTGGATTTGTGATGTAGTTACTTGCCCTGCTCTTAGGAAAGTGGGACAAGGATAAAATACGTTCTTCAGAGGAGCGGAAGTAACTGTACCACGAATTTCTACCAACTAGCACAAACCAGTATTAATATGAAAGTCATAGTATTTATTTTCTCAAAATACAAATACGAATTTTTTAGTGGGCTCAGTGCTTTGTGTCAAGGGAGTGAGCACGATCTCAGAAGCAGCACGTCATTGAGTGTACTCTCTGATGTGCGAGACCGCTGCTCTGATAAAGAGATCGCCAGGCCTGCGCGACAGGCGCAGCACAGTCACAACGAAAGCTGGAAGAGCGGACTTTGTAGAGCTAGCTGGAGAGTCTCTTGGGGCAATAATACAAGTACACATGCAAGGTACCCACTACGCCATAAATCATCCCAATTCTTCTGAAGTAGAGAAGTTCCACCTATGCCATCTTTCGTCATTCTTCGGAGCCTCGTGGTACACGCTACACATCTGTAAGGCATTATGTGCACTTTGCGCTGTGACTGATGATGATAAAGAATTATGGCTGAGCACTTTGCAGTGGACGGGAAGCAGTGTGGCGGAATGGGCGCCTCCATTTCATTTCAATTCCACTGCGGGAAATTAGAACTTGCCGCAATTTCATTCCTTTCAATTCCTCGGAATGAAAAAACTTAGCCCATTCGCACTCCAGGAATGGCCGGGCAGTTCAATTCCATCAATGTAATTTGTAAACGTAAGGAGGCATCTTGATAGTTTTATTGAGTTAAGAATGAACGCCCCATAAAACTGATGTCATTAGATGCATAAAGAACTGCAAGAGTACGCAAAACAAGTTACCAAGGTCGAGGGATGGTATTTATTTATTTATTTATTTATTTAAAGTACCTGCAGCGCCCGAAGGCATTATTGCAGGGGGGAATACACAGGGTAACATATGCTTACATAAATGGATAACTATGAAAACAAGATCAACAACAAAAAAGGAAAAAAAAGAAGAAAACTATGAGCGTAACAGTATATCTCTGAACGAAGTTTCAGTGCGACAGTCAACAATTTCCTTTGGAAGCTGATTCCACTGGGAGATTTTGTGTGGAAAAAATGAGTATTGGTATACGTTTGTTCTGCAAAAACTTTCTCTTATTTTTAGAGGGTGATCACTTCTGTGAGACAAGAAATGGGGAGGTAAAATGTAAGATTCTTTATCTATTTTGACCAAGCCATGAAAGATTTTGAAAAGCATTTCTAATCTAATGTTTTTTCTACGTGTACTTAGTAGTTCCCACCCCAACCTATCCTTTATTGCAGTAACACTAAACGTGAAGTCATAGTTAAAACTGACAAAACGGGCTGCACGGTTTTGTACCAGCTCGAGCATATTACATAGGGTTTTACTCTGCGGGTCCCAAGCCACACAGGCATATTCTAACATAGGTCTGACGTTCGAAAAATAAAGCAATTCTCTGATTTTGGGAGGAGCTAAGCGGAAGTTTCGTTTAACAAAATTTAACATTCTACAGGATTTCGCTGTAACATACTCAACGTGTTTAGTCCAAGTAAGATTTGATGAAAAATGTACACCAAGGTATTTATAATCAGTTGCTCGCGTTAGCTGGACAGAGTCTAATGTGTAATCAAACATGTATGGATCGTGTTTACGAGTGAAGGAGACGCATTGACACTTACTAGGGTTCAGAGACATACGCCACCTAACACACCAGTGCATGATACTATCTAAATTGTGTTGCAAGTACTCATGGTCAGAGACAGATCGAATGCAATGGTAAATCACACAATCATCTGCATACAGGCGTACTTTGCATGAAACATCTCGAGCAATATCATTGATGTACACTAGAAACAACAGAGGCCCCAGAACAGATCCCTGAGGGACTCCCGAAGTAACAGTAACGTATTCAGATTGGGAGCCATTAATTACTACACGTTGCATGCGATCTTGTAGATAACACTTAATCCAATCAACCAATGCAGGAGTAATACCGAGCGATGAAAGTTTATGTAACAGCAAGACATGGGAAACGGAATCAAATGCTTTTCTAAAGTCTAGGAATATACAGTCAGTCTGTACACCAAGATCAAATGAATGAAAAAGGTCATGACTGAATTCAAGGAGCTGTGTCGAACAAGAAAGGCCAGATCTAAAGCCATGCTGAAATTCGGTAAAAAAATTGTTATTTTCTAGATGTTTCATTACGGCGCTGTAAACTATGTGTTCCATTGTTTTACTACATACACTCGTTAGAGAAATTGGCCTATAGTTGGAGACAATATTTTTTGGGCCGCTTTTATGGATCGGAACCACGTTCGCAACTTTCCATTCCCTGGGTAAGCAACAAGTACGCAATGATTTCTGAAAGATGATAACGAGGTAGTGGGCAATTATGTCGGAACAAGCCCTCAACACATAAGAGGGTATACCGTCAGGGCCACTTGCAGAAGAAACATTTATATTGTCAAGTAGCTTACGTATACCACCATGCGTTACGAACAGCTCCGGCATAGGTTGAAACACATTGTCGGGAATACGCGGTAATTCAGTGTGACAGGGGTGTGTGAAGGAAGACTGGAAATAGCGATTGAAGGAAGAAGCTTTATGGATGTCATCAGTTAGAAGTACACCGCCGTAGTTTAAGCTCGGGATGCCCACTGATTCTTTGCTAATCAATTTTAAGCACTTCCACATTTCTTTCGGGTTATTTTGTAACTTTGGGCCTAATTCTAGGAAGTATTTTTCCTTGGCAATCTTGTTTTTTATTTTTATATCTTTCCCAAGCGTCTTTAGCATCACAATTACGTCCGGGTTGCGCTGTTTTCGATAAGCATTCAGGAGACGATGTCTCTTGTTAATAATTCGCTTGACTTCCAGAGTAACCCAAGGTTTATCACTACGTTTTTTGGCAGATAACTGTTTAGTTGGAACATGTTTGTCAATCAACTGCTTTAGTGTGAAGCAAAATGTATCCCATAGGGTGTTGCAATCTGCGGATTGTGCTAAATGACTAAATTCCTGCAGGAATACGGCAAGCTCATTAGATAACGAAGCATAATTTGCTTTATCAAAATAAGATATCTTCCTTGGCCGATCATGCACACATGTGAAGGGAACGATTTGAACAAGGGCCACGACACAGTCATGGTCACTGATACCAGGAATTACGCTGTTATGAGACACAAGTGATGGCTGGTTAGAAAAAAGCAGATCCAAAACAGAGGAGCTATTATGGCCACACCTAGTAGGTTGAGTAACAAACTGGTAAATGTCATTCACAATGATTGCCTCAAGAAATGCCATAGAGCAGATGAATTACCAAGGACTGGTTTATTGTCCACCCACCTCACATCAGGCATATTGAAATCACCGCCTATCAAATAATCATTATTTATTGTAGATATAAACTCGGAAAGGGATGTGAAAGACTCGGGCGATGTGTTAGCGGGGGAACGGTAAAAAGAACCAACGGTCAGTGACTGTCCTGTTTTAAATTGGATATTGCACCAAACCGACTCGGAACAACCAGTTGGGGTTAACACAGGAGACGATTGCAGGCACGAATCAACAAGAAGAAAGACGCCACCGCCATGCGCATTGCGATCGGAACGGTAGACGTGAAAATCAGGTGGAAAAATTTCTGAGTTACCAACCGATTCCTCGAGCCAAGACTCCGTGCCTATAACCACGTTAGGTTTGACAGTAGAGGTCAGAGAAGCAAATTCATCAGTCTTATTTTTTATGCTTCTGCAGTTCACGACCAAAATGGTAAGCTCTGAAATTGGATGAACAGAACGTCCCCCGCCAACACATTGCTTTGAGGGCAATTTGCTCGGGCACCGCCCCTTTTGCTATTTTTTCGATTCAACCACAATATCCTGCACGCCGTCATACACGTAGCACTTTTTATCAACGAGTAGCCTATCGTATCGAAGTCTGAAAGAGCAATTTAGTGTTTTTGCATGTTTTACAAGTTTAGATCGCGCAAGCCTGATATCAGGGCTGAAATCCTCACGTATTGCAAAGTTAGTACCCTTAAGCTTAATACCACGAGATAGGATACGTTCCTTATCCTTGAAGTTAACAAACCTAATAATGACAGGTCGGTTTTTCTTTTCGTGAAATTTACCAAGTCGATGAGCGCGTTCGATACTTTCTGTAGTAATCTGTTCACCCAGTTGCGTTTGGCAGAAAGATAATACTTTCTCCTCCGACTCCGACCATGTCTCATTGGCTGAGTCAACCAGGCCAAAAATAATCAGGTTGTTTCTTCTGGATCTGTTGCTCTCGCTATCAAGCGACGCCCTAAGCTGCACCATATCATGACGAAGGGCATCAAGAGCGCCCGGAGCGGAGGCTGCATTGTTTGTATCACTTTGTTTAAGAGTGTGCATATCGCTTTCCAGAATATTCACCCTGCTGACAAGGGCTTGCACTGACGCTGTCAGTACATTTTGTTGTTCTTTAACAACTTGTATTTCCTGAAGGAACCTCGTTTGATTCGATTCCAAGATTTTAACGACTTCATGAATTTCAGCGATTTTGGCACTGTCAGAACCTGTAGGTGCTGCATTGGTTCTTGGGCCAGGGTTACTCTCGACATCTCCAGAGAGCATTAACAGAACACTCGATAAAGCAACAAAAGCAGAAATGAACCCCACAACGCATTTTCGCAAAACACATGTGAAGTTGGTGAGGCACGACATCGCTACCAAAAAACGATTAGAACTACGATAACATTTAGCGGGTTGAAGGTAACTGACCTGTGCGTAGAACGGGTGTGAGAACATAGCCAAAGCGATGTCGTGCCCCAGGCGCTCAGCCGTGAACTGCTGCTTAAATGTCCGCCCCTCGGATTGTGTAACGTCGTAGGCTTTGGTTGCCAGATGAAATCAGGTGTTGCAGTCAGTCTTGGCTGCTGGTACGAAATTAGCTGGGAGCGATGAAACTTGACCAGCACATCTTCATCGGCGAAGCTTGAAGAAGGAGATACCAGAGGCAAGGGGATGCCCGGCACCGCGAACCCATTGAAGGAAGCCTTGAGGAGGGACAGCGCCAAGACCTGTGCGTAGAACGGGTGTGAGAACATAGCCAAAGCGATGTCGTGCCCCAGGCGCTCAGCCGTGAACTGCTGCTTAAATGTCCGCCCCTCGGATTGTGTAACGCTCGTAGGCTTTGGTTGCCAGATGAAATCAGGTGTTGCAGTCAGTCTTGGCTGCTGGTACGAAATTGGCTGGGAGCGATGAAACTTGACCAGCACATCTTCATCGGCGAAGCTTGAAGAAGGCGATACCAGAGGCAAGGGGATGCCCGGCACCGCGAAGCCATTGAAGGAAGCCTTGAGGAGGGACAGCGCCAAGACCTGTGCGTAGAACGGGTGTGAGAACATAGCCAAAGCGATGTCGTGCCCCAGGCGCTCAGCCGTGAACTGCTGCTTAAATATCCGCCCCTCGGATTGTGTAACGCTCGTAGGCTTTGGTTGCCAGATGAAATCAGGTGTTGCAGTCAGTCTTGGCTGCTGGTACGAAATTGGCTGGGAGCGATGAAACTTGACCAGCACATCTTCATCGGCGAAGCTTGAAGAAGGCGATACCAGAGGCAAGGGGATGCCCGGCACCGCGAAGCCATTGAAGGAAGCCTTGAGGAGGGACAGCGCCAAGACCTGTGCGTAGAACGGGTGTGAGAACATAGCCAAAGCGATGTCGTGCCCCCACGCTTGGTGGCATATCTCGTGCAGTACACGTGCAGTACACGTGGTACACGTGCAGTATCTCGTGCAGTACACGTGGTGGCAGCTTGGTGGCATATCTCGTGCAGTACAACCACCCTACTAATTCCCGTAGGGGCAGTTCTCCCGCTACCCATAGTATTTGCAGGGTCAGCATGTTTGAACAAATGGTGGTGTTTTAATATTGTTTGTGATTAAATGCCTTAATGCTAAAACGACGACGTAGCCTATTTTTATGCTGACAAAAGTAGTATTCAAGAAGACTAAGCAGTTTTGCCACGCGTCTGGAGCGGTTGTAAATATGGAGAAAAATAAGATTTGGTTAATGAGGAATAAGACCCTCTAGATCTGCTGGTATTAGTTGGAACAGTGCACCGCTCGGGCACCTTCTGCCTTTGTATCAAATACGGAACGCTGGGCCGCACTGCTCGTCAGCACTCACGCTTGTCAAGCGCTCCTCGCAAGCATAGAAGCAGTAGCGTGGCACTGTGGTGGAAGACCCGACTGCCACGCAGAGGGCGCGGGTTGAAATGCCATCCGATCCTAGAAATTTGTTTCTGATTTATTTTTTTATATCACGCGATAGTGGTCACGGACAACGGCGGCGGTGGACAACTATGGCGCCAAAATCAGCCGTTATGATCTCATAACAGCTTTCGCTGTAACAAACTTCAGCGCCGACAATGCCCTTTCCACGGTGGCCTGCGTGACAGGCGCGCAAAAATCCACTTGCGTTAGTATAAGCATCTCTGGTTGCCACTGTTTTCGTTTTTCGCACAATTTCAACATATATTTGCTTTGGAATTCCTGCCTGGGGTACGCGCTAATACCGTACCCTGAGATATGCTCACATTGCACGAGCTCAGTTGCTCCGGATTGCGAAGTTTTCTTGTGAACCGAAAAACGATTGAAAAAATTTCGTTTTCACCCCGGAACGAAATAATAAATAAAGTTTCGGTTACGTTTTCGTTCCAGTCCAGTATCGGTGAGTATCAGGTAGCGCACTTTCTCAATGAAGTCCCCTTAACTCTGCACATTCTTGAACATGCTGCGAAGTGGAGATATACTGCAATTCACAATAGGCTGCAGTGGCATGTCAATGGTAAGTAAGCGTGCCTTGTTTATTACCTGAATCCTGAGCCCTTCATCGAGGACAAGGCAGGCTCAGTATAACCACTGGCATGGTGAAAAAAGCAAATTTTAGAATTCCTACGCTGTTCAGATGCAGCAGCTGATTACGTAATGTCGTACTTCGTTAGTTCTAGAAATATTTTCCTGCCAGCCATAGACATGTAAACACTTTATCTGTGCAATTTATCCTAAAAGAGAACTAATATAGCTTCCTGTCTGGCTGGCTTGTCTAGTAATATGTCTACATGGACCAATGGCGTAAATCCAGAAACATCACAAGGAGGGACGCACATTTTGCTGTGGTATATATATATATATATATATATATATATATATATATATATATATATATATATATATATATATATATATATATATATATATATATATATATCACTTGTAACTAAATAAAACTTATTATGCTTCGAAATAAAATTCATAAGTATGAGCATGGGTTCGCGTCTCACGTAATTGCGTAGTGCTGTTGGGTCTTCTCAG
Organism: Rhipicephalus sanguineus; assembly: GCF_013339695.2. Taxonomy (NCBI): domain Eukaryota; kingdom Metazoa; phylum Arthropoda; class Arachnida; order Ixodida; family Ixodidae; genus Rhipicephalus; species Rhipicephalus sanguineus. The sequence goes on along the minus strand of NC_051182.1, from coordinate 101,826,468 downwards.
AAACCGCTCAAACGTCAGCCGCAATTTTATTGCAGTTTTACAGACCTGAAGGGAACTGAACACAGGTACACATTAAAACAAAACAGGCGTTAAAAAGATGAAGAATTATGTTGTACAATATCAGTAATGTCTATCCAGGAGATCAAGATACATGCATTCGACTAGCATAGCCCTTCGTTTCCTAGCTTTTGACATTTGGATAGGTTTGCCAGCGCAGTTCTGGCTCGCGCTTACAAAGCTTTTCGCCATCTCTGGCAAGCTTACGAGGTCTTCATTGTCTTGATGAACATACGCCAGTGCCATGTATTTCAGTCCTGCTTCCACCATCGTACTGCGTAGCCATGTGTTTACAGTCATCTCAGTGCACTCAGCGATCACATCGCTTCACAGGACGAGACCGGCATCAGCAAGTTGATCCTGGCAACATTGCCTATACTTCAAGCACTGGCGAGTGGGCGTGTGCATGTTCCAGAGTAGCGCTGCTTCGACGTCCACGGATTTGAAGTTGCAGCGTTCTTCGTGTAACGAGCTCACGCAAGACACGACCTTGTTTATATCGACGCTATTTTATCGTCGTGTCAGGTCCATATCTCCTCCTGATGGCCTGTACAGAAGGGCAAGTTCCAGACATCACCGGCTACTACACTGGAGCTAAGGGCTCCGCAGTGAAAGTAATTAGCAAGCCAATTTTTCGACCTTATAACGGCTTCACATCCATTTTACTTCCCGCTTATTTTGTAGCAAAAACAGCCCTTTGGGCTAGTTGATATTGAATCATCTTAATGCTAAATATGGGGCGCACTAACAAACAGGGACAGGGAGAGGAACGCATGGGTCGGCCGTCTTTTATTCCTTTGCCCCGGTTTGTTAGCACGCCCTGTTTTTTTTCGATTAAGACGTTCATATTGGTAGCCCCGTCGTACGTTTGTGCGTGACAGCCAGATGGCCATCCATCATGTTCAGGAAATTAATGACAGCTTCCGCATTAATCGGTCCTTTTGTGTTCCGTAGAGCACAAAGCCCTAGAAAAACCTTAACCGAGCGCAGGTCTTTATCAACGAAGCACGCACATATGCTCTCTCGTTCGATGCAAGTAATGCCTGCGTGATGATGGTAACGTAGTAGTCTCTTAAAATACTCAGTACGTTTTGGATGACCTTTTCAGGTCGATGGCCTTTCCTTAGAAATTTCCTTCCTTGTCTGAATGACCCCAGAATGGCAAGCGATATGGTGTTCGAAAAACGAACTTCAAAGGGGGGGCACTTACAAGTGATGACCCCCCCCCCCCCAGTTTTAGCACAGGGGGGGACATCCCTGTCTCCTCCCCCCTGATTTGCGCCACTTACCTGGACTGAGTGTCCGTTTGTTATTTTTCCTGCTCTCCCTTTTTTCTATATCTTTTTTTAGTATACCGCCTTTTCCTTCTACACTCGTAGGATAGCAGCCGAGCACGTGCCTCGTTGACATCCCGGGCCTTCCCTTTGGTGTATCCTCTCTCTCTTCAAGAGGGCGATGGGCTGCCACCTGAGCTTACGAATAGTTAAGGCGTGACAAATTTGTAAATACTCTTCTTGCTCCCTTAAAGTATGAGAAGGTGCTGACGAAAATATTAGCCATAAATATGCCCATTCATGTGCTAATAAGCGGTGTCCTTTGAAGCGCTGATAAAGAGCAGCAGGAAAGGTTGAATGGCAGCGATAAGTTACCGAGCATTGTTTTGCAGTGTGAAGAAAAGAAGGAATGAACTAAGACAATGGTAAAGAAAAGATAGAGTCGAGGATCACAAGGAGGAATAAATTCTTCTGAGATTGTGAAGTGCTTGGCATTGTAACGCATACTTTACCCGCTGACGCTAGTTGCAAAACCAACATCGTGAAGTGACATACCCTGCACTTGCAGCAAAGAACAAATATGCATTTTGCTTCATCAAAACTTCGACATGGAAGGCGGTTATAATGTGTTATGTCGAATGCCTATTCATTCTGTCTAATCCCAATGTGAATGTTAGAGAAGCGACATTCCTAGAAAAACGTGCGTTGACAAATCATATATTTCAAGCATACAGACACCAAAGCAACCAACCAATGTAAAATTACGATTTCTTAATGTTTATTGGTAGCACATATGCACGACCTGCTTTGGTTGGTGAGGTGGCTCTTGAGTTGTGTGATACAGCTTTTACGCGGAAAAGAACGTGTTAGGCAGAAGAAGGAGAGGCGCGCCCACATAGAAAAAACAAGAGCAGCAACAAATACTTAGAGAAGGTGTTGCAAGACACTCAATGTCCATTTCTAAATCGCTTCTAATTATAGTCCACCAATAAGATTGCACAATGAGGCATTTCACGAAACACATATCCGGCAAATCAACATCTAAGAACAGTTCGTCATGCTGTCCATCGCTGATGCTGTCACTGATGACTTCATTATCGACACTGCAGCGTTGCAATGGTTTTTACTAGTTGGTGTAAGCAAAAATAAAGGACAGGTGCCCCATTCTGTATTGCCCAATAAACACGCGTCGCTAGCGGTGCAGATTGACAAACACGAACACGACGGCACATCATGTGGTTTGAGAATCTGATGTGTTTTGCTTGATCTCTGCACGCTGTATGATTATTCGTTTTTTGAAAGCTCGAATTCTCGGTGGCTTGTCCAGTTATTTTAAGCTGTTCGTGAAGCTTCAGTCGTGATCGTAATTTCGAGTGGCCTCAGAGCAACCGGTCATCGTCCGGCTTGCCCTCCTAGCTTACAAAGACGGATGCATGGTCCATTCCACTGATCCTTTTTAGACTTTATGTACGAAACAACCTATATATTTATGCGGTATGAAGAAGCGGTAAATAAGTGAATACGAATAAAATGAAGGTTTTTAGCTGCCATAGCGACTTAAGAGGTTGAAAAATGACAAGAAAATCGCAGAGGGGGGGGACTGCTGAACGTGCTGAAAGAGGAGGAGGGGGAAAGGAAGAAGAGGTGGTGAGATGAAGCAGACTCACGTCCGGTTTGCCGCCAAAAATGTAAAAGAAAAAAAAAAACAACTGCATCTTCTCCGAGAAGTATTGCTTAAAAAACGTAGCCTTCTTCCTAGATCCATCTTTGTTTGAGCAAAAGCAGCTTTGGTCCTAGATATTAAATGTACTTACACCAGATGAGCCTTCGACCCAGAACATTATCTAGGAAGCGGCGAGTGCATCACCGAACAGTATAAACGGGCATTTAAATATTGCTTGTTGTCAGTAAGGCTTAATTACTAGGGATAAACCCAACCGATGTAACACCTGAACGTAATGTGATATTGTGATAATCCGAACCCAGCAGAGCTCCTATGAAACATTTAGTAAATCCTCGAACAGTACAGGTGGCATTCATACGTATATGCATTTAAATACAGTTGAGAGGGGACGCGGCGCTAAATGTCAACTTTTTAACTGCTGTACTGATTTTGATGAAAATTTCCGGGGTGACTTACTTTCTTGATATTTGGAAATATTCCCATTTTCAGCACCCTAGCATGAATACAAAAAAACATCCAACTGTTATAATGATCAATCATGTATGCTAACGTAGGAAAACTATCATTTCAAAAATAATGATAATGTACGACTCATTAATCATGTTAAGACCTCCAGAAGGTGCGTAGTGCACGATAAGGCCGGTCACGTATATTTTATGACGTTTCTGTAAAAATGCCATCGCTCTGAAAGCGAAGATTATTTTTTCCTGCCACTGTATGTCACACTAGTGAATATTTTTGTGTTAGAAGCTACTGAGGCATGAGAAAAGTACCTTATCCTGTTCCTGAAAACATTTTTGTCTAGAAACAACCTTGTAAGCAGCTTTTGGCTAAGCAGTCTGGAAATGATAGTCTTATTAGGAGCCTCGTTCTGCCCATGAATGCAAACTCCGAAAAATGTGTTTAAAGATTTCAGAACATGTTATTTATTTCGATGGGCGAAAAAAATGATCAAAGGGACCTCCTGCGTAAATACGGCCATCCCATCAACGTGACACTGTTATGTGACTATTTCATGCAATTGTCACCAATTTATCGCAGCTTTCGAGCTGCGAATGTTGATCACACGTGCTGGTCACAAAACGCACCATGCGCTGATCGCAACGAAATCCGAGGAAAACGAACATCTAAGCTGAGTGGTACGGAAACACAGCAGGAGTAACTCAGAATTGGTGCGAAAGCAGCGGCGGATGGTCAGATGATACGTTACCGCTAATTTGAGCTTCAGTTGCAGTTTTCCAGCTACTGCGGCCGGCGCGCGGCTCAAAATGTGACTTTTATATGCGAAATCATTTGATGGCCGGGGCAGTGTCCGTTCTGCGGCGTCCGCACCCATACTGCGCTCACGCCACCTCCTCCCATCTCCTCCCGTGAGCGCGAGGTGGCAGGAGGTGGCGTGAGCGCTATAGACCCTTTCGCTGTTTACAAACAGAGCTGCTGGACGCCTTCCGGTTTTGAGCGCCGGCGTAGCCTAGTAGCAGTGGCGGGGAACGAAAGCCTTAGCGAGTGGCCCGCACATTTTCAACACTGCTCTCCCTGTATCGGACAAATATTTTCAATAAATACTCTTCTAAGCTGCACACACAACACTATAAGAGTTAGTCCTTCACTTTAAGCGCCTTCCTTTTATCTGAAAGCGGAAAAAGAGTCTTTCTTTACTCTGGCACCCCTTAAAAAACACGATTTCTGCTTCAGCGTTAGAGAGCAGTAATTGAAGTGACCGGAAGTTTCTTGGGTGCAACACGTGCTGCTGCTATCGCAGTCTTGAAACCGACCGAAAAGGCGAATATGGGTGCGGACGCCGCAGAACGGACAGTACAGCCTGAGCGCTGTCTCTGCTTCGTTCTCCTCTCCCGTTTCTCTCTCTCTCCGCCACAGCTGTGCGTTCGTATATATAGCGGCACGCGCTCGCTCCCGTTGCCCTCCCCTACGCAACGGCGCTATGGACGCTCGCGAATCTGAACGTAAACGCCTTGCCGGCAAGCGTTGCACTCTCCTTTGCAACGGCGCTATGCACGCTCGTACATGGCAATGCCGGCAAGCGTTGCACTCTTTTTCGCAACGTCGCTACGGACGCTCGCGAAGCTGAACGTAAACGGAAACGCCGGCAAGCGAATCTCGAAGCTACGAGGCTGCGAAAGCGCGCGTTCGCTGTGCTTCCGTCATTCTCGCTCTGTGCAACCGTGTGTGAAACGCCATGGACAACGTCAACGTAGGCGCTAGTTGCAGCGGCAGCGCCACCGCCGCGGACCAGAGGAAGGCTCGGGAAGCCGAAAGTAAACGTCAGCGTCGGCAAGCGGTAATTCAAACGCCTCGACAACCACCGTCTCATAAGTCACAGAAGAGAAACAAAAACTCGATGCGCACCCCCGGCGATGCTTTGGCATCCCACCATGGTTGCCCGTAGGAGGAGATGATGTGTAATTTTTTAAACTTATTTGTTTGTCGTCTGATGTACTCTCGACAGAAGGCTTTCGGTGACAAAAATGCGCTAAAACCATCTAACACGAATATTCACTTGGCGTTCGGCTTCTTGCCCGCTTTGCAGCCGTGTCTGGAAAGGGGTGTTTCAGAGACGCTCTCCCGAGCAAACTCGCGCCACCCTCTCATGAAAAAATATTTTTATTCTTTTCTGCTTCACAGATGACAGCCAAACTTGCTGAGCATGTTCTTAATGAACCAGACATCCAAAACAACTGAAATATGAAAATACATTTTTTTCGGAAATTATGTTTTTACCCCACTTCCCTCCTTAAGGTCGTGTTATTAGAGCAGGAGCAGCAACTATCTGCATGTTTTCTCACCTTAGCGTGTGGCCTACTAAAACTGCAGCGTACTGAAACATTCCGCACACCACACTCTAGATGTGCTAAGCAGTTACTGAAGCCAGATTGGCGGAATGTCGTCGGCCTTCTAAATAATATTTTAGCATAGATGAACGCATAGATGAACGACCCACCAGTGAGGTTAGGTTGGGAAACACTTTCATTAATTTTTTTTTTTACAGTTTCATGACCACCATTCAAACTTTTTGAGATTATTGCCACTTACAGTTATTTGATCAAATATCACGAAATGTCTCTAAATGTCCACCCTACATTAGGAATACATATAAAGCGTACACTGGTACCTGACCAATTCGGAAGGTTTACCGGGCCTAAGTACAAGGCGATTCGTTTATAACTGACCCATTTCGTTAAGAAACACGTCGACCAAATGCTACGCGACATCATTCAGCCATCCAAAATCCGTGGGCATCTCCCGTAGTGTTACTGAAGAAGGAGTGAGCCCCACAATTCTGCGTCGATTATCGCCGCTTGAACAAAATCAAGAAGGACGTGCACCGTCTGCCAAGGATAGACGACGCTGTGGATCGACTCCACAACGCGATGTAATTTTCGTCGACGGACCTCAAGACCGGTTGCTGGCAAGGCGAAGTCGATAAGAGATATCGAGAAAAGACTCTCTTTATAACGCCAGCCGGCCTGTTTAAGTTCAAGGTCATGTCCTTTGGTCTTTGCTCGGCACCTGCAACTTTCCAACGAGCTATGAATACAATACTGGTAGGCTAGAAGTGGCAGACTTGCCTCGTGTACCTGGACGACGTCGTTGTGTTTGTTCAAACTTTGACGAACGCCTTGAAGTTGTACTTCAAGCAGTCAAGACCTAAGGACTCACCTTGAAGCCAGAAAAGTGCGGCTTCGCGTACGAAGAGCTCTTGTTTTTGGGCCACGTCATTAGAAAGGCTGGTGTTTCCCCAAACCCGCAGAAGACGGCCGCCATGGCTACACTCCCGCCACACACCGACAAGAAGGCCGTACGCCAATTTCTCGACTTGTGCAGCTAATAGAGACGCTTCGTCAAGGAATTTCACGGATCGCCGAGCCACTAACGCACCTCACGAAGACCGATGTGCAATTCAAGTGTGAAATGGCGGAAACTGAAGCGTTCCAAAAATTGAAACGACGCCTCCAGACGCATCCGATACTTACTCATTTTGATGTATACGCTGATATGGAAGTCCACACCGACAAAAGCAGCATAGGACTCGACGCTGTCCTTGTGCAGAGGACAGATGGACTAGAAGGATTATCAGTTATGCTGTCCGGTCGCTATCCAAGTCGCAAGCGAACTATTCCACAACAGAAAATGCGTACCTTGCCTTTATCTGGGCTACATCAAAATATCGCCGCTACCTCTAGTGCAGGCTCTTCAAAGTCCTGAGCGACCACTACGCTTTGTGTTGGCTAGCTAACTTGAAGGACCCTTCAGGTCGCCTTGCAAGGTGGAGTTTGACACTTCGAGAATTCGACATTACCGTCGTTTAGAAGTCCGGAAGAAAGCACTCTGACACCAACTGCCTGTCTCGTGCCCCCGTCACCCTACCGCTGCTGCACGACCACGATGATGACTGCATCTATTGGAACCATAAGTGCTGAAGACTTCGCTGAACGACAGCGGGCCGACCCGGAACTCAGGGCGCTTGTGGGTTTCCTCGAGGGCAGGACCGCCGATGTTCCAAAGGTATTCAAGCGAGGACTTATATTGTTTTTCTTGCGAAATGGTGCTCTCCTAAAGAAGAACTTCTCGCCACTTTAAGCCAACTACGTCCTTGCTATACATACAGTACTACGTCCAGAGGTTCTGAAAGCTTTGCATGATGACCCGACGGCTGGACACTTTATTTTCTAGCACGCACGCGGGAAAGTACTACGTCCAGAGGTACTATTGGCTTTGCCCTCACTGCAGACGTTGCCCATTGCGTGCGGACTTGCCGAGGATCAGCGGCGGAAGACACCACAGACTTGGCCAGCCGGACTTCTGCAGCCTATAGAACCACCTGCCTACCGTTCCAGCAAATCGACATAGACCTACTTGGGCCGTTCCCTACGTTGACCACCGGAAATAAATTGATCGTCGTAGCTACTAACTACCTCACTCGCTACGCCGAAAGAAAAGCCCTGCGCAAAGGCAGTGCTGCCGAGGTAGCCAAGTTCGTTGACAACATCGTCCTTTGTCATGGTGCCCCAAAGTTTGTCATCACCGACAGAGGTTTGGCCTTTACTGCTGACCTCACTCCGGAGATCCTGGGATACCGCCAGGCAAGCCACCGCCAGACAACCGCCTACCACCCACAGACCAGTGGCCTCACCAAGCGTCTAAACAAGACCATCGCCGACATGCTGACCATGCACGTCGACGTCGAACAAAAGACGTGGGATGCCATCCTTCCATACGTGACCTTCGCATAGAGCACAGCTATGCAAGAAATGACGCAGATGATGCCATACAAGTTGGTTCACAGAAGGAACCCGGCAACAACGCTCGACGCCATGCTACCCAACATCACCGACGACGAAAACCCCGACCTCACCATCTACCTTCAGCCCGCCGATGAAGCGAGACAACTAGGCAGGCTGCGCATGGGGAGCCAGCAAAAGAGCGACAGCCGACGGTACAATCTTCGACGACGCCACATAGAATACCAGCCCGGCGACGGTGTTTGGGTCTGGATGCCGATACGCCAAAGCGGGCTTAGCGAAAAGCTTCTTCAACGATACTTCGGACCATACAGGGTACTTCGACGTCTCGGCGCACTCGACTACGAGGTTGACCCCGACGGCATGACGAACGCTTAGCGGCGGCGGGCTCGCCCCGAAGTCGTGCATGTGGTGCTCCTTAAACCTTTCTATGCGCGCTAGTGAATTTTGAAAACGCTATTTTTTCATTTGTTTTTGTGCTTTTCCTATGTTTATGTAACGTTGCTTTCGTCGAAATCGTGTTTTTTTGCCGCATCCTGACGATGCTTTTTCATAGGAGGGCAATGCCACGTGCCCTTTCATGTAACCGATCTGCTTCACCTGTAACCACTGTCTTACGCGTGCCGCATCGGGATGTCGAACATTTTCGATTGTATCGGATTGTTGTGATAAGCTTGAGCGCACAACGCGAACAGTAGAGATTATTCTGGAACGAACTCGTTCACCACCGATAAATCTGCAATATTCGATGCCGCGCGTATAAATGCCGATGGGCCTAACCGCTGATCAGATTATCGACGTTCGACGCTCTGTTTGCCGCTATCAGTGTACAGCGTGCATCGTTTGTCGTTTGAATTCTCGTTTAGCGGTCACAGGTTCGCCCAAATAAAAAGTTTCGTCTTGAACCCTCCGACTGCTGCATTCTTCAATGTCACGACCACGTAGTTTATCGTGCGCGGTAAACTGAGTTCACTTCATTTCGCTCATTTTCGACTGCTCAAACGAAGGTAGCAACGTGTAGCCGAAAAGCGCGAAATCCTGATAGGCTGAAAGCTCAGTACTGACATTGGCCACGTGTTTTGTGAAGAAATATGTGGCTAGGAGGAGAAGGCGCCTGTAAGAAGGATAGTGAAGGCGAGAAAGAAGTAATTTTTTCGTCATTGAAGTCGGAGTGGCTTAGGGGCACTTTAAAAATATCGCCTAGTTCCAAGAGCCTCCTGCGTTTGGGTAAAACACTTTTAGTGTCAGAGATCAAACGCATTTAGATCAGCTGAATATCCGGCTTACGACATTACGTATGACGCGGCGAGTGCATCGTCAGCCAGTGCGAAACAGGATTTAAATCTACTTACTCGCACTTAATGCTTAACGTAAGGGTAGTTCTACTATCTATAATATTAATTACTTAGCGACTAATGGCAATGCGATCGTGTGATACTCCGACCCATCACAGTTCGTAGAGAGCGACGTGCGAGTCATTGATCAGGACAATGCAGCATTTCGATTTCATTATAATTAAGGTCACGTCATTGGAGAAAGAGCAGCAGCCTTCTGCAGGTGTACCCAGCTTAACGTGCTGACTGCACGTCAACTGCAGTGTACTTTATCATTCCGAACGCTAGAATACAAAGGTGCTGAGCACTTAGTGATAACAGACTGGCGGAAGCTCATCGAACGCTCAAATCAATATTTACACGGTGAGAACGAGGGAATGGCTTCACAGCTTAGTTTCCGGTAAACGACATAAGCGTGAGGTCGTCTTTATGTCTCTTCTAGAAGACAGTGACCAATTCACGCCCTTTAGTTAAACCTCTGCTCCAGTTTTAGGAATAGACACCTTAATGATAAAAGAGTACAAGCATAGAGTGTACGCGTACCTTTTCATTTGGGCAGTGTATCAGGCCTAGAAGTTTCCGGAGGAAAAGAAAAGATGTAGAACGGTTAAAATCAGGATGGAATACTATCCATCAAACAAAGGGTAGGGCTCTTATGTCAATGTCAAGCCGTTGTTATTACTTCAGTACATAGTTCATTTAGGTTGACAACAACGAGTTTTTCAGGAAGTAGACTAGGACATTTTGAGCAGTATATAGTTTATTTAGAATGACATCAACGAGTTCTTCAAGAAGTGTGACGACCGCCTTATGAGTGACTAGCGGCACACCCAGGACATACAAATTGCATGAACAAAATTAATGAGTGCAATGCTTTTGCTCTCTATACGCCCACACAGGTTACGAGGAGGAAAGAAATGAGTAAGGGTATTTGGTGCAGATCGAAGACAGAAAGCCGGCACTTGTTCGTGGTATCTTTATATACAACGACGGTAGCTGTCAAATCGGTACGCGCCGAATAGAAAGCTTGACAAGAGTCCATCCTCTACACGTGAAGCAATGCGTACTGTATCGCTCTTCCTTGTCTTTGGACTCTTCGCTGACGTGTACGGCGCACCCTTACAGGACCTAATCAATGTGAGAAAAAGTTAGTTTTTACGTAAATGATTCGAGGAGTTCGCGTGGTAGTACTTTGTTTGCCCTGAGTGCTGAAGTAGAGCTTTATTGTGACAAACATTCAGCTCTGTAGAAAGTTGAGCAGATTTAAAATATCTGGGCTACTGTATTCCTCTCCGTTTTGCAACAATAATGTTAGACATAGAAAATGATATTGAAATTAACTATATCGAAGAATTTAGGCTCAATGCGTTCAATTGAGATGTGTACCCGCCGGGGAAGTGCTTGAACTACCTGATGCGCGCTATCGCGGCAGTTAGTCTAACGTAGGACTGCTTAAGTAAATTCTACTTTGCTTAAACGCATAGCCATTTTCACTTCCCCTGAACATGTGCCGGTGGCTAGCTCTGTCATGAATACTGATTTACGATACCGAATAACGAACGCTACCAAACTTCCCTCCCTATAACAAGTGTACACGCTAAAGTGAACCGTTCCTTTATTAACAAAGCAAGATAATTTATTTGGACAATTCAGCGGCGCAAGAACAACTTATTCAGTTTCTTCGATCGTTTTCGTACTTACATAGGCGCTTTCGTCACCTAAGGCCAAATCACTCTTTTTCACGCATGTTTTGTCGCAAAATAAGTAGTTTTGGGATCTGAGGTCAGTGAGGGGGATGGCTCAACCACACTTCTGTGCCGCTTGATAGTTTCGTTTTTTTTTTTTACTTGTGTGGGACGTTCATGAAATATGCTCTTGTTCTATGGGGCGTGCGCAACCCATTTCAGTATGTTTCTATACCACTTTGTGACGACTTTGACGGCTGCTTTGAGATTCCGTGGGCGCAGCGGGCGCCGCATGGTTTGGTTAAAAACTGAAAACACGTAAAATGTTTTAAAATAATTTTTTGTCGCGCATCGTCGTCACATTATCGTGATGAAATAGACCAACAGCACTAGTTTTACTCACGGATAATAGCAAACAATGTTCCCTCAGTAGGTTCTGGCATGAAGTTCCTACAGCGTGCTTATCATTAGGAGCAGCGTGCTTATCTTTCGTGTATGCGCTGAAAAATGAGGAAACTAGGTTGAATAATACGAGTAAACATGTAAGACACAAGTTGTGTTTTACCTCATTCGTTGTAATGTTTAATGCTGGACCTGTTCCCAAGCCAAGGCAGGTGACGTCCCGCGCATGCGCAGAGATCAAGGCACCTTCGAGGCGACATATAAAAGGTCATTGAGTGTGCCTACATCAATTGCAACCTGCACATTTTCATAAGCACACTTGAACGAATTCCACCTAATCTCAGGCTAGGATTTTAGAAGTCTTAGCCTCGATGAAATTTTTCCCACTTGCTCTTTCTCAATAAATGAGATCATACCAATAAAAAAATGAATGCCTATTTCTTACAACGCGTTTCCTTCTGTCTTTCTTCCTCAAAATTGCACACAGGGCGCGTTTCCTTCTTGAGTAGTTCATCTTCTCTTTAATACCTAAGGCCCTAGCACTTAAACAATCTTTTTGTAGGCACTAAATACAACGCAAACAATCTGGCTATATAATCAAAGTTACGAAGACAGCCCGGAGGATCTTGGCCGTACGTGCGTACATTGGAGTAAGAAAAATCTTACAAATTCCATATATGTCTTTGACTATGGTTTCAAACAAGGTGGACAGTAGTGAGTATTTTTGGACACCATTTTTAATAAGGAATCCTAGATGGCAAAACTTTGCTTGTATTGCGATAGCAGACATGACACTGATACAGATGATGAAAGAAAAAGAAAAGGCTGGTACATAATTGTATCATTGCAAAAAACATTTATTTCAAAATTTCTGTCTTACCAGTCATAAACGAGATTACTGGGCCACGCCAAGTGCTAGGTTCCTTTTATTGTTCAGGGATGACTTGCCGTGTGACGAAATCTGATTCTGCTTTACTGATTCATGTGAAATGTGGTAATGCTCTTAGGAGACAGCCACTGGGCTACCTTAAAATATGTCACATCTAAGAGAGCGACTCCATTTTAACACGAAAATGTGTAATGCTCGTGTCCACCAAGACTTCACTGACAATTTTTGTTGTGGAAGTGACGTCGGTAAAATCTAAAGGAACAGATGGCAAATAACATCCAGAATAAAATGTTTCGTTGATTTGGATGACCTGAGAATTGAACCGGCGAACTCTCACTCCGGGACGAAAGGCGCCCAGAGTGCTGCCCATTGGGCACCGACGCTTTTTAGAGCGCTGCTCTGAGGTGCCCATTCTTTCGTTCAGTGGCGTCGCTGTTGGCGTCGGTTGCGTAATCGATAGATCGAATGAGAACGAAACAAAGCAAATGCGGAGCTGTCGATAACACGACCCACTGGCCTCTTACCTCGCTTTTTTCTTTCGTCACGCGCGCTGGCCGCTCAGTCGGAGCTCGTGCGCATGCAAGGCTGGCACGTGCACTGCGGCTGGCTTCGCTTGTCGTAACGGGGCTGTCGGCGTTTCGCCCGCGATGCCTGCAGTATACATAGTGATGTGCGTAGCACTCGAGTGCTGACAGTTTCTGTGGTAATATGTAACGAAGGTTGCAATGATACAACTGCGTATAGCCAAAACTTCAAACACAGCTGCGCTCAGAATTCGCATTAGACAGTAATGTAATCCTTGGTGAATTTTCTTAACAGCGGTGCTGTTTAAGCCGGCCGTAAAATCATTGGTTCTCGCAGAAGACCCCAGGGGGTATGCGCAACAGGAATATGGTAGAGTTACTGTATATGCTACCTTTAGGTAGCAGAGTTGCGCCTCTGATAGAACTCGCCGCTCGCGCCACCATTCGCCCAGCGCGCTCACGTGCTCAAAAAGCATCCGTTTTAGGGAAAGCCAACTTCACGGCCGCGCGGGTGCTGGCGATCGCCGCGCCACCACCGCTGTATCAAGCCAAATCAAGCCGTCTGGCGAAGCGCAAGACGGTCCAGCTGAGTTCGGATTGTTGGTCGTTGTTGTGGTGGTGTCTTCTGCTATCCGTTTTTGCGAACGTCTGCGCGGCACAGCCCCCTGACTCAGTGTTGCGAAGTTGCGACAATGACAGGATGCTGCGCTCCCCACTGCACGAACCGACAAGAGCACGGAAAGGCCTTCTTCTCAATTCCATGTGACAAGTCTGTTTCGACATGGGAACCATCGTTAAAGGCGCAACACCACACAACACAAGAGAAGACCAGACGAGCACAGGCGCAATGCTCGTCTGGTCTTCTCTTGTGTTGTGTGGTGTTGCGCCTTTAACGATGGTTCCCATGTCTGAACACCAACTAGCCCAACAGTCAACTCTCTTAAAGTCTGTTTCCGTCGTCCGTCGCCGTTTCAAGTGGCTGCTGCGCATGAGACATCAGAAGCCGGCGATAGCGAACAGGATATATATCGCTTCTCTCTCACTGGTCAAAGGTTGACTAAAAATCGAGCGGGACAAAACGGTAAAAATATGCGCGAGTGACTGTGTGAAGGCGGTGATGTGTGTGAATATGAACCTTACAGGTCTATCAAAACAGCATGATTCATTCCGAGCACTGTGCGGCATAAAAGTTTGAAGCATGACCGAGTGTTTATTATCTGCCACATCTACCTAGACGTACGCGAAATTCTCGTTAGCTTGCGCTATTTGTAAAACACAGTGATAAGTTTAGCACTTGTTTTCTCGAGCTATTCACTTAATCTTTTGAAGCGCTGCATCAAAAACTACGTGAAACGAATAATTAGGCTGAATTTATTTGGTCCAGAATCGTGACCGTCGCACTTTTCCTATTTGCCATTTAAAACAAAAATATTACTTGCGATAGTGTTTTATCTCCACCTGTTCCATCTCAAATTATTGTTTCTCCGAGCTTTCCATTCCTTTTTTTTTTAGAATCGAAAGTCATTGCGCCAGCGACGCGTTATGAACGAACGAGAAAGTAGACGGAGCCGCTGGGCCGAGAGGACACCAGCAACAACAGCAGCCGCGTCGGCTCCTACATTCCAGAGAGGTGGCTTTCCTGCTTAGCGTGGATGCCACGGCGGGCAAGATGGCGGACCTATGCGCAACTCTGCTACCTAAAGGTAGCATATACAGTAACTCTAGAATATGGCAAGCCCCATTACACAGTACAGCAGGTGCGAGCGTTAAACGAAAACTCTGCTCGGCGAGCACTCGAAAGCACGTGAAGTGCAGCACGTGATACACTTGAAAGTGAGAGAGAAAGCAAGAAAGATATAAGAAGAAAGAGGAAGGGAAATATAGGGAAAGACATAGAGAAAGCAAGAGAAGAAAAGAAAGAAATAGTAAAGAGAAACAAGGAGCGCCACCCATATGCGTTCTTCCTTCAGGCTTGGCACTACTAGTACGAAGCTGCCACAATTTTGTCTTTATTGCCTGTGTTTCACATGAAACAAACAAACGCAAGAGCACAGGCTTTTTTCAGTACAGACATCGGTTGCCCAAAAAAGAGAGATAGAAAAAAAAAGAAAACGCTAAAGTGGGACTAATGAGGGCACTCTAAAATTCTGTCACTTAAAAAAGAACGCTACACGATCTATCCGATCGGGAACATCTTGAAGAAGCTTTTGTTTTTCAAGAAAATTTATTATATACTACATTGGGTTTTACGTCTGAAAACCACGTTATCATTATGAGGGAATGCTCCGGAAATTTCCACCATCTGGTGTTCTTTAATTCAACAAAACAGGCTATGCTTTTGCATAGGTATTGACGTGCCAGACGGTTGTCCCCGTCGGTGGGCCGTACGGCCATCCTGAACTTCCATACGCTGTGAAGCGTAAGAAATATTAGAGTCTTTGAGCATTTTACGGAAATACGGTACGCAAATACCGTAAGGCAGTACTGTAGCGTTCCTGCTTTACCGCTCGTTGTGCTCTTGCCGGTGAAAGCACCCCAACCCCCAAAACCTTTTTCAAAAATTATTGTGGGGTCTTCACGCCTCATTGTTGCCTGTCAGCCTATGCATTGTTAACGACGAACCTGTCGTTCAGGTTGAGCACAACGACGAAGCGGGTTGAGCACAACGACCAGAAATGGAGGAGCGGTACCGTATTGCCTGACTGTATTTGCGTACCGTATTTCCGTAACTTGCTAAAAGACTCTAATATTAGATCAAAAGGTGCACCGTCATCAGTTTCAATAGGGACATAGCGAATGCCAAGGGGGTTTAAGGGGCAACCTTTTTTGATGGTAGGCTGCAGGACGTCGCATAAAAACATGGCGTCTCGGCAGTGGAGGAGCATATAGTATATCGTTTCTACTTTTCTGCATATTGAGCACTCAGTTCCCCATGGCAGAAACATGCTCTTTTCTTCCCGCCAGGATTTGACGGGAATTGTTTCTGCACGTAGTTCAATTAAAAAGTTGCCATGCCTGTAAGCACCACCATGTTCTACACTCTAAGAAAAAAAAGTCAAAAGAGGGTCACGGCCGCGTGACTCTCTTCGGGTGTCCTATTTGACCTCTTTTGAAAGGTAGATGAAGAGAAAGAGAGCATAGAGATAATATACTGACTCTAGAAGACAAGCTGGGCCGCGCGACCGCTAACCACCAGAGCGCTGACATCTTGGAACGTTGTCATTCTTGCCATCATATATCAGTCCTAACGAAGCCTTTGTACAATTAAAAACGCGCGGATATTGTTCTGTGTTTATTTTGAACACTTTTACGAAAGAATACGACGGCTATTTATGCAATTTACTGCGCGCGGAAAGGAGCGTTTGCAGGCTGGTTTAGTAGACGGCGCCACCATATCAACACCAACACTCAAGAGTGCGCTCGCGGCCGATTGCGCCGGTTTCTGCGTCGTGTTAAAGCCCTTGAAACTTCGTTTACGTCGTGTATCTCGTAGCTGTCATAGTGTCCCATTGTGTGCGTTTCCTGTTGCCATGTACCACTCGGCTTCATGTGACAGCCCTTTTTTCTTTCAAGCTGAAACCTCAATGCAAAACAAGACGGACGGCAAAGAAGAGATGAGACAAGCACTGAAAGTTATGTAACTAGGCGCAACCGAAGTTTTTTAGTCTTTTTAACGGCGATAATATTTCGTGTGCCATGTATCTTTAGTTTTGATTCAAGCTTTTGGGTGACGTCTCACACACGTCCGTCGCTGCATGTTGCAAAAGACATTGTTCTGCTTTATGGCACTCTGCGCTGAAGTACGGCAGCAATGAGCTGAAAAAGAACGTGGATACAGGTGTCTCGTCATTGGAAGTCGAAGCGCCGCGCGACCGCGGCCTACGCACTTTGTTTCGAGCTGCGAATCTGTCGAGTGACCCTTGTGCCAGCGAGTGGAGAAATTTTATTCGTTATGCATTACTGGTAGGGTGTGCCTAGTAAAAACCGTGCACAAACAGGTGGAAATGTTAACTGTTATCAGTCGGGCCAGCTGCACAGACAACGCTACACTAACACACGGCTTCTCGCATCAAAACACAGCTGATGTTCCCTGAACAGCGCGTACCTGGCTTAGGTTGGTATATTAAAAGTGATTACTACCGTCAAATATAGCGAGCGTCTCAGGGTCTGGCAACGTTCGTTTTTGTTTCATCATGGCGGAACCCATGCGGTTATGGGTTTCAATGCATGGGCCCTATGGCGAGCTTTTCCTCTAGAGTCAGTATATTAACTCTGTGAAAAAGAGTCAGCATTTCGGCTGGAATCATGGGACTCTCCTGAAGCGCGTTTGGATTGACTTCCGTGATGAAGGCACCGTCGTATACGCCATATGTATTGCGCGTTTGGCGTTCGGCGCCATTCTGGCGCGGTGGCTCGCCGACGGAGCCAGCCGGGCTGTCGCCGCGCCTTGGCCTCCTGTCTCAGTCTGCTCGGTCTCTTGGAATGCGGTGCGTCGGTAGTGCGGGTTGCGTCAGTTGCCTGTCGTGCAGTTTTGTGTTCGAACGGAAATGCGCATCTTCGGTGGCGTTGACGCCAGGCTCCGTGCTCGAAGTCACGCTTGGAGGGCGGCATATTCATGGAGCTGCGGACACGGACAACGTGCGCCCGTTAACGGTGAGTGTACTGCTTTCGTAGGTACTAATTATACAGCTTTAACTGGGCGTCTGCAGCAGCTCTGCGGAAGTTATCTGCCAGCCATTTCCAACAGCAGCCTGCGTCCGCGGTGCTGTTGCGGATGCCCAACTAAAGCTGCCAGTTAACGGGTTGACACCGTTATGGGCGTTGCTGTACAAGCTCCCATAAAATGAGCAATGCAAACAATTATCAAGGGTCAT
Source organism: Rhipicephalus sanguineus (assembly GCF_013339695.2). Classification (NCBI taxonomy): domain Eukaryota; kingdom Metazoa; phylum Arthropoda; class Arachnida; order Ixodida; family Ixodidae; genus Rhipicephalus; species Rhipicephalus sanguineus. The sequence goes on along the minus strand of NC_051182.1, from coordinate 101,808,484 downwards.
TTTTTGCTGATCGCACAGCTTGTCTGCACTGCTGAAGGTGCAAGATGTCGTTTTGACATGCGCTTTAGTCTACTTCATAACAACATTTCCATCATCCTTGAGTGTGCAGCGTGCTTCTGCGCGTGGGAACGTGAAAAAAATCCACAGAACGCTTAGACAAACTATATATTATGATTTTTCTTGGCTTAAAGACGGTAGTTGTGGTGCAGGTATAGTAGGATGCTTCCAGAACGTACGCGTTAGTCACTTAAGTTGGACACGCCTCGCCGGTAAGGCAAAAAGCTAGAGACTTTCGACGGCGCGCGTTCTTGTGGTCGCCGCCATGCACTTTTTCCTTCGTTTCTGTTTGCTGTTTTGGTGGTTTACCAGCATCTGCGATGACGCTATAACAGAATCAAGTGAGCGTACATGATTGTGGGAGTTATGTGCGGTCATTCTAGCACATGACATGTCTGACCTCGACGTAGACGGTGTCGTTCGCGCGCTCGTACTCGAATATGTTTGCTGAGTATTCAGGGATGGGTTACGTTTGTAAAAGATGCGGTCAGTAACCGCTCACGGCGTGACCCTGACTGCCGGAGGATGTACTTGGGTGTCGGAATGTGCTAGCGCAAAGCCGTGCTTGTTCTGAAACCAAATTTTGAAGCGATTTCTCAGAAAAGAAGTGCTTTCATTCGTGCATAGCCAGTGCCTATTGCGAAACGATGTTCCCGCAGCCTTTTACGTGAAAATTTGTTTTCGTTGGGAAATTATTTCGAACGAAACACTCATGTCAGATGTAGGTACAGTAACGGTTTGTTGAACAAAGGGTGGTTTTAAATACAAATAAGCAATGTGTATGTTGTGGGTATTCCCACAATACCGGATCACTTCTCCCGCCTCTTCACTTCAGTTAACAGCCACATTCGGGGAAACAAAGGTGTCGCTTGGTCTGGCGCCTCACCACTCGTGATGGAAAAATGTACTGCGGTGTTTGCCCTGTCAAGCGAACGAGGCAGTCGGTCCTGCATTTCCTTTGGTTGGACAAGACGACGTAGGAAAAGAGGTGAGTGGCACCCACGCAAAGGAGCCTAAATCAATTTCGTTTGTTATTTAAAAAGGCTCACATGATCTTGTGCTGCAAGTTCGTCGCGAAGTGACGTGTTGAAAAGCTACTATCTGCACATTGTGTTTCACACAATAACGGCAAAAAAATTGGTTCCTTACCATGCTTGTTTGCATTTGTTGTTTTGTTGTGAGCCTTCGTTATATCCGTGTGAACTACTTATTGTGTATATTTTTCAAACATTTACTGCAATTTCACTTTCTCATTCTAATATCGCATTCTGGTATTCAGATACCGTTTTTATGGTGCTCACGCTGAACAGGAGCGACAGCCTAGCGAGTCACAAATCTGATTTATTCTTGATCATAAGGAATAAAGAATGGAACATGATGCCGATTTCTGCAGTTTATTTAGCACCATATGACACTGTGCACATCACAGACACACATTTTAGTTGGCTATACTCATACAAGAATGTAAATGAGAAATTCCTTAACTTCTTAATTGGAAATCACTGACCATCTTTTCGCGCTTTCTATATAACTCTGCCGGAAAATATGTTGTTTTGACGAGTTTTATTCAAATAACGCTCAAATCAAACTATTCATTTTTTGCAGTCGCTGGGCAGAACGGCAAGTCTTATTGGACTTGCTTAAAATGACCACTTTTTTCATCAGTAGTCGCGCAAAACTAGAGCAAGGGTCAAATAAGTAGCTTAAAATAGTTGTGGGGTCGCTTGACGCTTCGGTGTGGGTCACTTGACCCCCATTGGAGTGTTACCGGCAAGAGTCGTCTGACTCCTTATAAGTGGTAACGTGATCCTTCGGATAAGCGTCCTACCACTGTTCCTTCAGGGTCAGGGAACGCTCCTAGAGCGCGACGGCACTGACCCACCAAGAGAGTCACCGTGGCTTTTTAAAGAGCGTCCTGTACGTGGCAAGTCAGAACTATCCGAAAAGAGTCACGTATACGCTTTTTGTTCTTAGAGTGTAGACCCTCTTTAGCATATTTATCCCTCAAACCACAGGGTACATGGTTCCGTACAGCGATACAAGTAGGACAACGCACATGGGCGAGGCTTTACAAGCGCGCCTTAAAGGGACACTAAAGGCAAATAAAGATTTATGTCCGAGTTAAAGGTCAATGTTTGACAACATCTAAAACGTCAATATTTTCTATAGCAGTGCTCTAGTAATCGAGAAATTGAGGTAAATGTAGGGCACTATATGCGCGAGTCCGATGATGTCAACAGTCCCGAGTACAAAGTATCACTAGTATTCAAGCTACTTGTGATAAAAAAATAACATTCCGAGCATTGTGTGTGTTCCCTTCCTGTGTCCTCGTTGTTTACTCGCGCTGTGTGTTTCATCATTGCAAGGCGTAATGAAATGCTGTCTGCGGTTTCTGTTTCATTCAGGATAAAAAACTTGACCTTACAGTGCAGAAATATGCGGGTTGTACAAAAGTTCCGTTTTCGTAAGATCTCAGTGGTAGTATTGTGGCGTACTGCTGCTTGTGCCTTGCATGCTCATAAACGTCGATCTAACGGAAACGTCGACAAAATGCAGTGTCCATGTGATGTGTAATGGACTGTTCAGAGCAGAAACCACTAGTGTTTCTCGATGTGTGCGCCCCCCTCCCCCTTGGGTGTTGACATTGGTTGAAGGGGCTGATGCCACCACGACGCCATTTTTTCGCCCCGCGTTTCGAGCCTCTCAGCACAGCCGCCGTAGAGCGATGAGACGCCGTGGGTTCAAATATGGCAGCAGCGCCGCAGTAGACGCCGCAGATGCCCTCACCCTAAAGCGGACAAAACGCGCATCAAGGCACCCAGAAACCACAGCGTCACAGAGCCGGCTGCCGGGCAGTAAAGGCGGGAGACGTTGGGAAAGGCAAGTGCTACTTCAGCAGGCCTTTTCAGGAGCGAGGCTTGAAGTCCGCTTACTCTGTGCAGAGCACTAAAACGTGATATTCATTCAAAATAAGCATTCACTTGCGCAAAACAGCCGCTGCGAGGTTTCTGAAACGCTATTTCAACAATCAACGTTGAACTAATATTTGTCTTTAGTGTCCCTTTAACAATGGCCTCTAGCTTTTTACCTGCCAGAACCACGACATGATGATGAGGCACGCCGAAGTGGGAGGCTTCGGAAATTTTGATGATCCGGTGTTCTTTAACGTGCACTGACATCGCACAATAGATGAACCTCTAGCGTTTCGCCTCCATTGAAATGCGACCGCTGCTGGCAGGATTCAACCTGCGCCCTTCGGGTCATCAGCCGAGTCCTTTGAGCGCCACAGCACCGCGGTGCACTACAAGCGTGCCTTACATCCCGCACACTTCTCTCTCACAGTGATCATCGTTCGAGGGGCGTGTCCCCGTCTAGAGGCGTGGAAGGCAAGTAGTGCATCATAAAGCTAACGAGTGTCGACAGGAGGTGCTTCCGTAGTTTCAGAGCAGCGGAGGCTTTCAGTGCATTATTGCATGAAACTCAACGGTCGGCGCTATGAACACCACGCGATGACTGGATATGGCGACGACGCAGTACGTGATTTGATTTTCGCGCCGTGTTAGCGTGACGACTCGTTAAAAGACTCGTGAAGCTTCCACGTGCACCAAAGGCGTTTCTCCACTACCTACTGCTTCGATTGCAATAGCACCGGTTAATAAAACTGCTGCAATAAGCGGCCCAGAAAGGCAATGACATGGACGGGGGAGTGTGTCGTAGTGAGCGCGTTGGTGCAGCCACAGACGCGCCAGCGGTAAGCGGAACGCCTTCCCGCTTTCAGGGCTCAAGCTACGAACTCTGCCTTTCGCGTTCCTGCAGCGCTGTGTGGAAGTGTATGAATGAGCACAGGTGTGAGTTGTCCTATTACTGGGGAGCGCGCACCTTCGCGTTCCTCTTTTCAAATGACGAAGCTTTGTATAGAGCATATCGAATAGCAGTGTTCATTACGTGCTTGTTCATGCCATCTTAGCGCGGGATTCACCCTATGCTTTGTCCGGGTGTATGTCAACTACTACAGCTACCTTAAAGGTTCAATCATGATCGTGGACGTTAGTCTTCCAGCTGGAGAAGTGACATTTCTCCAACGAGGGCGCATCCGCGTCAAATGATGGTATAGCTGCCAAACAACAATAGACATTATGCAAGCTCTCATAGATCAATGTGCAAATGGCGAAGTCTGCACTAAGTCGTGCAAGGCTTTGAAACAGCGAAAAGATCCATGCATATCCACGAAGCGAATGATGAAGAGTGGGCGAAGCTCTGATTGTTCGGTGACCTTGAATCTCCCGTGACATTACCCACTCCTCATCATGTAAATGAGTCACAACACTTGTGTAGAGTATATACGTTTTATTGGTCATAATTTGTGTCGTCTTGAGTTCTCGATTCCGTTTTCCGTTTCATTATCACCGCTTTATGATCCTTGAAATGTAGAGCCAATGGTTTTTCGATCGGATCTAACCTGAATTTGGCAAAGACAAGGTCTATGCACGTCTCCCTAATGCTTGTTGGCTGTTTACAGTCATACGAAATGCATCGTAGAGCGTATCGAGGCGTCATATACTGCATAAGCCAGGTCGTTGTCGGCGATGTCAACGTTAAAGTCGCCGACTAAAAAGAAGGGGTTGTTTTTGTGCTTTGCTTCATAATCGTTCATTGCTAGATCGCTGTATTTTCTACGTTGCCTCTGGAGAGATTCGGAACAAGGTATATCCTCATGACGACGGTTCCGTTGGATAGTTTTATTGCAGCGTGTTGTCCGTTGTGAGAAGCCGTGCACCGCAGCGCCCTCTCGTGTATTTTTTTACAGATGTTTTATTTTTTGTTCAGTTTCGATTTTTGTTTGGTTTTCGCTAAACCCACTTGTGTATTTTTTTCACAGATGTGATTTTTTTTTCGATGCGCCCTCTCATGTATTTATTTCATTAACATACTTTTTCAGTTTCGGTTTCGGTTTCATGTACCATGACCACTGACCGTGACGGACGCGGATGGCGGACAAGGCTAGGTCTTAAGGAGCTTCGCCCCTAAAAGGACGATTATGAAGTGTAATCTGATTGCTTCCAGGTACTTGGTAGGCCTTAGCTAGGGTAGGCACGACATGGATATCGAATCTCCCGAACCGACCGTTCCCCCCTCTCACGGGCGCGCCGTCGTTGGCTTAGGGCTTCCATCCCTTCGGGCTCTTCTCGCAGCCGCCACTACCTTTCCCGTTCCCTAGTATGGCAGCTTCGCACTAGTCGTGCCAAGCCTGAAGGAAAATCGCAGCTGGGTGGGCTTTTTGTTTCTAATTGATATTTTCCTTTTTCTTCGCTTTATTTTTCTCTTTGTTTCTTGTATCTCCATTTTGTATCTGTTTCTTTCTCTTTCTCGCTCTTTTTATCTTTATTTCTCTTTCTCTCTGTTTTTTCTTTCTCTCTATTTATCTCGCTATTTTTATATCCTTTTCTCGCACTGCTTTTGTCTTTCTCTTCCTTTGTTGATCGTTCTTTCTTTTTCTCTCTCTTTCTACAACTTTCTCTGTCTTTCTATCGCTTTATGTCTTTATTCCCATTATTCTTTTTCTTTCTATAGCTTTCTCGCTCTCATAGTGAACCAGTGGTGAGTAGTAAGATTTGATCAATTTCTGTGGCACATACCCGTGATCATAGCTATTTGTTGGGCTAATTGTTGCCATCATTTTCATTGAACGAGCGCTGAGTAGTGTGATTGCCGAATTTCTGTTGCACAAACCCGTCCATGATGATGATAGTTTTCTGGCAGGCCGCAAACACAATTTACAGCTAGCTTAAACAGATTCGCTGTTACTAAACAGTCAACTACTCTTGTGAAGACACGGTTCACTTTCGTCTTATACCGATACATAGAACGGAGGGATCAAGCATGTTTTTTAAGAAGTTTGGTTTTGCGCTGCATGCACACATTTTCAATTAGGAAATAAAATATTAAGGCATTAAACTGAGAAGCTCGTGACTCGGAACTACAAAGTGATATATTAGTATAGTGCATTGCACATCTGAGAGCGGGTGAAGCGTACGAACTATAGTCCAGATGAGTTCAAATGGGAGCTCAGTGGTGCGCGTCAAGTTATGAAAGCCAACTTAAGCTCTTCCAAGATCAGCTCTGCCAACTTCAGCACGTTAGTGAACCGATAACTGTGTCGCAAGCACGAGTGAAATATCACTACCAGATGCCATGAACTGGTGGCTTCTTTTTTTTTTTCGAACAAAATCACTAAAGCTTCCGGCATGAAAAATTAGACATGATGAAAAACCAGCCCACAACTCCGGCTGTGCAGGAAGGCAACACTTTGGACAATGTGAACTTTATACTCTGCAGATTGATTTCTTACTCAGTATTGTAAATCGCTCTATTGACTCATTAAGTAAAATGTTTCGGAAATAATCAACTTTGCTCTAAATGCATAGAAAAGTTTTGTTCAAGGCACTACTCAGCTCTGCACCTAGCCACGTTTGCAGTAAAATGGTAACACGCTTGTGTATTCAGTCATTCCCCTTAAAATTCTTAAGCGCAGCGGATCGCGTTTGGATTCTGAGAAACCTTCTACAATATGCTCAACTGCTTTCTGCATGTTGTCAATTAAATACTCACTCTACATTTATATTTCGCAGCACAGTTACTATCTCTTTGTCAGACCTTGTATATATTTGCACATCCGCCATTTATTACATCGCGATGTCTTTGTTTAATGCTCCGTTAATTTCACTACGATTCTGTTTCTTCTTTGTTATTTGGGTTATCCAACTAAGCAGCAAGTGCCTTTGCTGTGTGTAGTTTGCGCAGTTTGTTTCGGCGTACGCTGTGTCCTGTGCGCTCTATTTGTTTCAAATATGTAGGATAGTTAAGCCAGTAAACTTTGGAGTAATAAACATGTTCGTGCGTCGAGGCACACCCACTTCGTGAAAAAATGTATTTTTATATAATTGCCCTCGTTATTTATTAGATACCACCAGCTTGTATTCCGACCTCGAGCTGGAGTGGACTGGAGAATTCGGTACCGTGAATTTGGAACTCAGAGTATGTGCGCTTAAAGTGAACTGCGCAAGTGATGTTACATTTTGTTTCTATTCAACTCAAAATTTGGTCATATTAATTATAATTATTGCATATTCCAGTCATACTGATCGGAATACGCATGCGACGCTATCTAACATGAGTGGGACCGGAGTGATGTACGTAACCTATACAAGAGGTGAGCAAATATTTCATTTCAAATATAGTCGCTTAGTCGCTTCAACCACCTGTGCAAGGGCTAATCACCAGACTCACCATTCTTCGCGTGAGATTACAATTTGCTGCTATAGCGTTTATTCCTTCACCCTTGCCCCGAAACAATGAATAACAAACGCTCAACTACGTCTGTGAAGACATGTTTCACTCTCGTGTTATACCGATTCCTACGACAGAGAGATCAGCCATGTTTTTTTCTTAAATGGACCTGCTTACATACTTGATTATTGTTAAAAATAAATTCTGGCTATCACGTATGCAATATATTAGCTCGATGCGCTAGAAAGCTTACCGAAAATAAAACGTCCATTTCTACGTACGCATTTATTCAGTAACATCGATCCGCATGTGTCAAACGCCCGCGTGGCCCTCTGCGTACGTTCCAGTAAATATTACTACGCAACCCGTCACCTCGAGTGCTGTCACCACCGTGCCCAAGCTTCCTACGCGCAAAGAACGCGCATGCTCCAGGCAGGCCGCGGCTGGAGCGTGCCCATCCTGCCAGGAATTCAGTACGACATGCCACACGGTCGTCTACCAACTTCGCATGTTTCGAACTATACTAGCGCCGGACGCCGCTATGAGCATTACCGCAAGTTCCGCAGTGTTCCTACCAATTTCTTCGAACACCTGCTGACGAAATGCTGTACCAATTTGAATGTTCTTTATCATTTTGTCGAATGCTTCTGCTAGTTTGTCTCATGTGGCTGCTATTTTGCGTTTTCCTGATGGAAATATGCTTTTTCCTTTACTTTTGTATATCAAAACGACCGGTCTTATTTCCTTACTGGTTGTTTGTTTTTGAGAAGCAACATAAACATCCATCTCATAGTTGCGTGGCGGTAACCTCTGCTGGAATACGAGATTAATCGTAAGCATCAGAAGGCCCAAGGTTTGTGCGCGATGGTAGTTCATCGTAATGCAGAAAGCAACGCAAAACGAAAACGAAAAAATTGACAAGTTCAAGGCAGGACGAGTGCTATAGCGCTTGTTCTATCCTGACCATGTGTCTTGTTCGCTTTTTGGTCCCTGTGTTGGTTGCGCGCAGGAGCTAAAGTGCACATGGGCAAGAGTATGTCTTCAGATTTCACTAAGACCTTAAAATTGAGGCGTTGTCATGGCATTACCTAACATGTTATTCCTTTCTAACGAGTTCTGTATGTCCATTATTATGAGAACAAAAGTTGTCTGCGACGGCATCTGGTAAACATCAGCGTCTTCGATGACGATATAAGCATCTAACACAGGCTTATACATGCTAAAAAATAGAACTGTTTAAAGCCCTAGTCGACGCTCCTCGGCTTTCAATGGCCATGCAGGCTTGGCCTTTTGCAAAGAAGGTTGAAAATCGCTACAATGCAGGCGTGCACGATAGCACGGACCTCCAAATTTTAATGCTTTGCGAGCGTCCTGTGATGTTTCTACACCCGGTGCGAGAGTGACGTTTAATCAGGAAACAGGAGCTTTGGTTAGAAAATAAACTAAACGGACTGCTTATTATTAGCTGCCGGAGGCCATGCCCACTTGAGTCCCTCTCCCGTACGCTCCTACTCGTTGCCCCGTTCTTCTTCGGAGCTGCGTAGGCGGGCAGCACTTGTTGGCTAGCTATGCAACCTGCCCCTGGATTTTTATTCAGTCTGTACTTGGCCGGCGTCGAAATCTAAGAAAATGTTCGGCTTGGTCGCGTGGGCTTCACGGTCTGGGTTTCGCCTGGCCTTTGGAAGATGTGGCTCGCTGTTACAGGTGATGATGATGATCTAGCGGGACAACAGTGTTCCATGTTGTGACCCTCTGTTGCATTTGTAAGGTTGATGCAGTCAGCTCAGGTGTCAGGGACTGGGCTTCGTTGCTGAAATTGTTTGATGCGTTTGAAAAATGATGCATTCCTGAGAATCCGCCTGCCGTCTCGCTCGGCAGTTACTGCCGTCCCTTGTACTCTGTTCACTGGTAGAAAACTGGCTCGTAGGCTGACTCATGGGAAAGCGGCGAGTGTCGCTTTTTGAAATGTGTGTGGTGCAGAACTTTCTATCATCAGCGTATGCTTTCATTTGCTGTTTATTCTTTAGGTCTGTTTCTGCCAGTTTAGCCTGCATGCGCTTTTCTTTTGATCTGATTTTCCCTACAAATAGCCCTTCAGCTGGTGTGAGACCCGTGGCTGAGTGTGGTGTCGCTCTGTAATTTAGAACGGTTCGGTTTAGCTCCGCTTGCCAGTCTCTGCTCGACTCCGGCACTTTTCACTAGGTTTTTAACGCGATAGCGCTACCATAGCGCTTAACGGACTGTTCATTAGTGGCTGGCGGAGGCCATGCCCGTCGCGGTCCCTCTCCCGTCCACGCCTGGTCGTTGTACCGGGTTTCTTCCAAGCGGCGTAGGGGGCGCTACTTGTTGTCTAGCTATGCTACACGTCCCTCAAAGCAGGAAGGTATTCATTCCTGCCCGCAAAATATTAGCACTTAAAATTTTTCGTATTTTCGACATTGGCGGTACCAGGGGGGTGGGAGGCGGGGGGAGTGTTGGGGTTCAATTTCTCTGCATAACTTTTCAACATTCTTAAAGGTAAGTGTAACCTCCTCGTCCACTGATGTCCTCCCCCTTTGAAAAAATTTTCTGGCTGCGCCCCTGATTTCGGCCACATTCTTCTACATTGAATGAACATTTCTGGCGTATCCAGTGGAGGGAGGCGGGGCAGGGGCCCAAGCTCTACATGTCCAGAAATTTTCAATTTTACACACACGCACACACACACACACACACACACACACACACACACACACACACACACACACACACACACACACACACACACACACACACACACACACACACACACACACACACACACACACACACACACACACACACACACACACACACACACACACACACACACACACACACACACACACACACACACACACACACACACACACACACACACACACACACACACGCGTGCGTTCACGAAGGTACATAAGGGTGGTTGAACACCTGCGAAAAAAATTCTGGCTACGTCCGTGTTGAAGACAATATGAAAAAGATATATAAGCTACGCAAATTTTTGCGCGAACAACACGTCCTTAAAATATTAACAAATGGTGTGGTGTAACTAAAAAATTGCAAAGAATCTGTCGTTCACCTCATTTCTCTAAAGTGCATCATTGCATTATTAAAGTTTTATTGAGGTTGTGCACAGTATCCGAGAGATTTCACCCATACTAGTTCTTAACGGGAGCGTTTCTTGCATTCTGCAGAAGGAGGAAAGCCCACGCAAGTCTACTACACCTTGGATTCGTGGCATCCCGATGAGAAATGTTTTATTCTCACACGCAGCGTTAAAAACGGAGGTATGTATACAAAGGGTGGCTTCACTTAGCTTCTGGAGGTCAGCTGCAGACAAGGCTGAGAGAGTATTGTCTGTGATGTCCAACTTTTGCAAGAGATTGCACATCGATATTTACATGGCACGAAACTAGGTCTTGTTTTGAGCAAGAAATAGGCGTACATGTGGTATTACTGCACTCGCAGCAATAGACCAGCAGATAACTTGTCAGCTTGCACTGTTCGGAACAAGTTTTAATATACTTAGATGAAGAATGAAACAGCCGTTAAGACGGGACGAGAGGAGGACACAGACAGCGCTGTGTCTGTGTCTCGTCTTAATCGATGTTTTCTTCTTCTTCTACTCTACACGCTTAGATTTTGGTATTTAAGTGTTGTAAGGGGAGAAACGCATATGGCTTGCAGCTAGCATGCACAACTGACAAGAACAGCGATGTAATTTTTGGTTCGTAGTAGTTAAGGGAGTCATAGGTGAGTTATGAACGACAGAATTATTGTGTCCTTGATGACCGCTGTGCTATGTGCCACAGCAGGAAAATACTTATATGCAACTAATGCGCTGCGCCAAACCACGAAAGTAGGCGCAACGACGGTGAAAATCAATCTGAGCAGGTTCTCAGTGGGGGCCATTCATTACTGACAAGCGGTAACGACGTGCCTAGATTTGGAAATAATTTGCTGGTGTGCCAATCAGCTCGAAATGGTAAATATACGCTGCCTACTCCCTTACACAAATCTGACGACAGTACATACATATGTGTAGAATATATCTGCTTCGGTGTTTATTACTTTCTCTCTGGCTTCTTGAAAATACTAATAAATTCCTACTTAGGTGCATTTGGCTTATACCATTGCACAGTCAGACACTCACGTAGTACTGGCTGGTCTATTCCTAGTCTGGTAGGCTGCGTGAACGAAAGTTATTGTTGTTAACAAAATTACAAACGCCGCAAAGCCATTATCCCACATTCTGTACAGTTGGTTGCACACTAAACATGGCTACTATTTTCAAATAGTTTCAAATCGGCCATTTTGCTTTAGGGAAAAAAAGGCGGCATGCTGCAAGAAACAAATGAACTCTATAGCTTTCATCTGCAGCGCCACAGGCAGGTGAAAAGCGGAAAAATCTCAAATTTATAGCTCTGCTCTAGAGCCACGGAGAGTGATCTTATAATCCAATTTTTCTATTATTACCTACACCCATTCGCTTCTCGTTTTGTCGGTGGTTCATGTACACTACTGCTGTCAAATCGTATTGGGGCTATCTGCCAAAAGAAACCAAACTGGTGAGCAGTGCGTTCACTTGTGTCGCGTGGTGTAGATAGTTCATTGCGAAGGAACGTTTTTCTGTATCTGGTTGCGAAAATCAGCGATGATTTCATAATTGGCTTGATTGTACCTTCAGCGCGTATAGTTTGTGAACAACTTAAGAGAATTTCTTTTGTTTCAGACAAGTATGAATGTGAACTTCATTTGTGGCTGGAGAAGTTGAAAGGTAGGCATGAAAACTGTGACGCAAGGTACAAACAGATCTGTCAGCAAGGATCAGAAGTTTTCTCGGAACATGATTGCATGTAGAGCAAAAGAAAAAAATGGGAGCGCTGTTTTCAGTTCTTTTCTACTAGGCAGCAAGAAATGGACGCTTGTCGGTGTTCCTATGAATAAAACGTAAAAAATTGCTACAATGCACGCCAAGATTCCTTACTGTAGCACAGCTCATTTGTGTGCGGCACATTCACATTATGAACTACTTCATTAAACATGTATGCAGTTGCCCTCAAAGTGAAAGCTGTAGGAAATGCGGACCGGTGATTCGCCTGCTTTTCAGCGACGCTCGAGTTCGCGGGCAAGCATGCGTTGGCATTTTAAACATGCAGCCTGCTCGGGGTCCATGGCGGGAAAAAACCTTCACTTGTGATGGCGACCTCTCTCCTCCTTTTCTTCCTCCTCACCCTAGTTTATTTTTTCCAACACTTTGCTGTACTATATTACACACGGATATGCTATCCTCCAGCTTTTCCTTTCTGCTCATCCTCACATTCCTCCTCTTTCCCCTCAGTTTCCATTCCTACCACTAGATATACTGTACTATACGTGGCTGTGCTATGGTCGACCCTCCCCCTCCTCACATCCCTCACACCTCACCCTTCCTTAACTTCTCCTCAGCCTCCCTTCCGTTTCCACTGCATTGCTATAATATACAATGCACCTGTCCCCCTCATACTTACTTCCCTTTGTCACCCTTTTGCTATATTGTGCTATACATCGGTCCTCAACCTCACTTCCCTTTTCTACCACTTGCTATACTGTACTGTACACGGCTATGCCCTCCCACTTCTTTTCGTCTCCCCCCCCCCCCCCCACACACACACACACACACACACACACACACACACACACACACATCTCATACTCAGCCTCACTTCGCTTTCCCGCCCCTTGCTATACTGTACTATGAGGGCTATGCTATGCTCTACCCACCCCTCGTCCTCCTCACCCTCAGTTCCCTTTCTCGCCCTTGCTGTAAAAACCTACAGATGGCTATGTCTATACTAGGTTGGCTATGCTAGTGCTTTACCTTCTACCCTTCTGCTTTTTAGGGGCGAAGCTCCTTATGCCGTGGGTCTGTCCATCCTCCGTTTGTTTGTAGCGTTGTAGTAGCCACCTCGGCTGCGGCGCGAAGACCCCGCCATTCAAGCCCGCGAGGCCGAAGCTGCACGGCTGCGGCGCGAATAGGATCTTCAAAATGTGAAGGACCGTGAAGCGGCGAGAAAGCGCGCGTACCGGCAGGCAGAGCCCGAGGCTGTGCGAGCACGTGAAGTGGCTGCAAAACGCATCAGGCGGGCTCTGCCCGAAGGCGCCGACGCGCGCTTCCAGCGGGACTTCTTTGATAACAGTTTCAGCCATAGTTGCGGTGTGTGCAATATCTTCCATCTACAATATCTTCCATCAAGAAGGACCACGCTCGCGCAAATGCCATCGCCGTGCTGCAGCGCGAGTTCGTTTCGCCCCACTCATCATCATTCACCACGTGGATATGCTGTGATTTTTATCCTTTTCACGCTCACTTTATTCTTTTCACCTCACCCTCACTTCACCTTCGTGCCCATGCTATATTTAAATACATGGGTAGGTTATATATGGCGGTGCTATACATGGTCTTGCCTGCGTGACGCCATGCATAGCTACGCTATGCTTTGTCTTTCCCTTTCTACTCTGACTCCTCCTTACCCTCATTTCTTTTTACGTACCTTTTTTGCACCATATTATACATGACTATATACACCATATTATATTATACATCATATTATACAAAGAGGCGAAGACGCTGGTGAGGATCAGGTAACATTAGACCTGTTGAAAGACGGTGGAGAGATGATGTTAGAAAAACTGGCCACCCTGTATACGAAGTGTCTTTCGACGGGGAGGATACCAGAATCTTGGAAGAATGCTAACATCATCCTGATCCATAAGAAAGGGGACGTCAAGGACCTGAAAAATTACAGGCCCATCAGCTTACTGTCCGTTGTCTACAAGCTATTTACAAAAGTAATTGCTAACAGAATTATTACGACATTAGAGTTCAATCAAGCAAAGGACCAGGCAGGATTTCGTACAGGCTTCTCAACAGTAGACCACATTCATACTATCAATCAGGTGATAGAGAAATGCGCGGAATACAACCCACCCCTATACATAGCCTTCATAGATTACGAGAATACATTTGATTCGGTGAAGACATCAGCAGTCATGCAGGCACTGCGGAATCAGGGCATCGACGAAGCATTTACAAACATATTGGAAGAAATCTACAGCGGATCCACGGCCACTATAGTCCTCCATAAATAAAGCGACAGGATCCCAATAAAGAAGGGCGTATGGCAGGGAGACACGATCTGTCCAATGCTGTTTGATCGGCTGCTCCAAACGAGCAGCCGATCAAACAGAGAGTTAATAGAGGCCTATTTTATCCACACAAGTGAAGGTTGCTTTAGCGCACCTTCTGTTATCCTATCTGAAAAAATTACACCATTTCCCGCTAAAGGGGACCATGAGGCGATGCGAAGCCGGAGCACTTGCACGATCGCGTTCCGTTGGCGTTCGTTGGGCATGCTACCGACCTCGCGTCGTGGAACGCCAAGAAGAACGCTACGCGCGTCTTGTCTTCCCTCTAGCCTGGCCGTTAATTCTCACAGGGCGAGCGCGGAACGCAGTCGACAGGCGTGCGAGAGGGGGGCAGCGTAGGAGAGGAGAGAGAGGGGGAGGGGACGCGCATGCGCTGGTGCTCATCACGGCGTTGCGCAGGAGAGAATTTCGGCATGTCTAGCCCGCGTTTCAGAGGAAGAGTGGAAAGGAGGAGGGGAGAGGGGAAGTGGGGAGGGGTATGAGAGAGGGGGAGGGGAGAGTGAAGAGGAGGAAAGAGGAGCGGGGAAGAGGGCAGGAGGAATTGTGAGGGGGAGTGGAGAGGATGTGTGTGGAGAGGGTATGCCCATGCGCAGTAAGGGTGGTCACGCCGCACACCACCACCGGATTGAACTGCGCCATAAGATACTTCGTATCTAAAAGAAATAGCTTTCTTGAAAACAGGCATGCCAACTTAGATATCATACCTTGTATGGGGTTGATATGGACGGTGACGCTTTCACTTTGCACAACGTGTGCTTTTTTGTTTGACCTACTTTCTTTTCTTCTTTCCTGTGTCAGATATAAGGAAGTGTGTGGCGCGAAAATAAACAGTTGTTAGTACGCGCTTCACCCTTTCTGTGTCTTTTTCCGTTTTAAAATCGTCCCGTTCCTGGCAGAGCGAACAAGCCATGTCATAAAGGTGGCAATGCTTCAATATCTCTGGTGTTAGAAACATGCCACGGTTGGTTGTGTGCCAAACATTTATGAATGAATCCGTTTTCGTCATTTGTTACGCGTTTTACTCTGGCTGTGTTTTCATCCATTCGAGAACAAGCACTGGGAAACACAACAATATTAATGAGCTTCCCATGTATGATAGATTGGTAATGTTTCCCGCCCAAAATTTTGCATGTCCGCGTCTCATCAGCCACAGAGCCTTTTGTTGTTTGTTTTGTCGCATTGAGCATGTGCATTGGTTGTTTCTTTCCTTAGGTTTCCAGTTGCTATTTAATCTGCTTCTTTTCGGAATGAAACTTAATTTCGAGTCAGCGCTGTAGTCTGTCTTTTCTATTCTCGTCCTCGTTTTTGTCGCGCTAGTATTCGTTCAAGATGGAAGTACACCAAGTCGCCCAAATGACAGTTCTGATGCCCTTCACAACCATCTCTCCGCTGTGTACATCCCCTTTTCACCATTCACAAGACCACGTGAAGAGGCTTATGCGATCAATCTTTTAACTAATGAAATTTTTGTTCTTTATCCTACTTTATGCTACCCAACTGTCGTTCAGCTCTCGTGGTTGGAGTGCCACCTCGACAAGAACGTATCCAGATGATACATAGTTAATTGGAGGTGTTGTATGTCATCATAGGCGTGCGCAGGGCTCCCCGTGATGGGGGGCTAAGGTTCATCGCAGCGTCCCCCCAACCTACTAAGTCAATGTATGGGGCAGATTTTGCGCCCTCCCCCCTCTTAGGTGACTAGAAGGGTCAATGTACGGGGCAGATTTTGCGCCCCCCTCTTAGGTGATTAGAGGGGCCCCCCCCGCGCCCCCCCCCACCCTGTGCGCACGCCTATGTATGTCATCGTTTTTATTCGCGACTGGGATGCCATATTTCCGTGCGGGCTAAATTCTAAGCTCTTTCTGTTGCAGATCTTTATGCACGACAAAGAACACGGGATATTAATAGGCCACGAGGATTTATGACGTATTTGCATGCATTCAATAAACTAAGGAGGTTGTCAAAGTCAATTCACTGCCCGCCAATATGTAGGGTGGCTTACGGAGTCTTAAGAAGGCGTTTTCGAATGAGAATCTGATAAGCCGTCGCAGTAACTGGCTACGAATGCGTTAGTGCACTTACGAACTACCAACCTGCTTGAACAATTGAAGCACTGACGAGGGTCATCTTCGGCTGCGAACTGCAGTGATTGTGTACTTGTGCCTCATTTCTGTCTTTCCTTCATACTAATTCTCGTAAGTGCACCTCTCGGTTAGTTTAGGAGAGAAAACTGCGTTAGTGTTAACCTTCCAAGCATTCGTCAATCTTATATATCTCTCTCTCTACTTCCCCAACCGCCGCGTTGCTTCTGGACGCCAGAATCAAGCAATATGTCATGAAGCTGCGAACGTGAAGTGAACACAACACACCCGTCATTTTCTCCTGTCGGACTTGTGGAGCAAGGTTTATTTGCATCCGGGTACTGATTTTACGCAACACACTCTTTGAGCAGATAAGACTTTCTATGTACATGTGTCATGGACGGAGCGAACAGCCGCCTGAGCAGCCGAACGGCAGACGAGGTTCCATTCGAATGCCTTGCCGAGGGCCGCTGCGGTCGGGTCCGCGCCGTTTTGCGATGAGTATATCTTGATGATTGAAGGCATCTTCGAATAAGTTAAGGCTTTTATGGCAGGCGTCGAGTAAGCGACGGTAACACGTGACACCGCTATAGCAGAATGGTGACGAACTCTGCAAAAAAGAAGGGAGAAGCGAGAAGGTATTTAACACGTCGGAGTACCTCTAAAGACGTGGTATGGTCTCAGTCAGACCAGATGCGATACGAATCCAGATATTTACGTAGCACATTCCCAGGCTCTAAACTTGATTGATGTGCATTTGCGAGAGGCGCTTAGTGCAAACATCGTTTAGAGGAGTGGATAAAACAGGGTCGTTTAGAAAACACAACTATGAAATGGCGTGAAGGAAACCCATATTTTCAAAAAGTAATGTGGGGGCTTTCATGGCTCGTAAGTTAAGCATGGGTTCGCATGATTGCTTTTAGGATCACATGTTTTAAGCACGAAAACAAAACATGCTAGTTACACTAGGGACACTGCAAGCGACAGCCAAGGTCTAGCTTTACGCCCAAGCTTCCCAGATGGAACTTCACCGCCCTTTTATTTGTGACCACTGGAGGGACACACCGACACATCAGTAACGCTAGTGCTTTTGCGCCTAACAGTCAATAGAGCACCGGAAGTTCGAACGCTGTCCCTGGATCCGCTGCAGCGCTCACTGAGCTAGCAGTATCATGCGTCTGGTTTGAGTGTCCTGTGCGATGAAGCCAAGAACACCTAGCACCTTTTGTCTTTCCCACATCGTTTAGAGGCACGACCACCGAGTGGCACTATTGCTTCACTTATAAGCATATCCGGTCGAGCACTTACTTCCGGTTTTCCGGGTATTCATAAAAGGTCCTTTAGAAATAGAAATCGATGGTAGTGATTCAAGTGAACAGATATATGAGATACACATGGTATAGTAGCATAACTTACGATAAGGGCCAGTTAGCTGTCAATAATGAAAATTAATTGATTGAGTTCATTGAATGATAGTAAGCAGCTGGGACCGTTGCGGCAACTGGCGGAGAAGGCCTCAACGACGCGCTTCTATGTACGTGGCCTCTGAGACCCGCTTCGGTAGCACGCGACACACAAGGTTAACCCAAGCAATTCACCAAGGCACACAAACGCCGACGTGCGAGTGTCAACACTAGACACCTAAGTCAAGGATTAGGGTCAGCTCCAAATTTATTTCCTCTGAACGTAGTCGTCTCTTTCTCTATCGCGCTTTCCTAAATTATCTCGTCCTTTTCCGCGCATGTGGTTGGTTTGGATACAATATCAATGCCTATTCGAAACCTATCACGTGAAGTTTCGCACTTGCCCATTTCACGACACTCTCATTAGTTCATTAGAGTGAGGCGAAATTTTGGTGGGAGGTGGCAGACAAAGAGAAATGCTATCGCATTAGGAGAGACAGGTTGGACACAACTCGCACTGTATGAGCGCATAACCGTCACAAATAATATCACAAAGTTGTTTGCCTATTCAGAACGATATGCGCATTTAAATTGCACACATTTACATGCTTGCTCCACGTTCAAGGTCTTGCGAAAATATCCACCCATGCATATACTAAATTCCTGCCTACCTTCGTAGTTTATCCTTCCGTCGTTGTCGATGTCCGTGGCTCGAATCATGCTGTCCAGCTGCGCCTCGGACATGGGCTCGCCGATCATTTCCATGGCCAGCTTCAGCTCGTCCTGCGCATTGCATTACAATGTAGCGACGGTGATACGACGTGAACCGCCGTGCTTGTCGGCAAGACCATTGGCAAATAGGCGATATGCAATCCTCATGACAGGTGACACCTAGCTTTTGTATAGCTTAACGGTACATGTTTTTCCACGCCTTTCATTTTAAGATAACTTATAGCCGAAAATAGAAATCGCTTGACGACATATTTCATTCATATCGAGTGGCCTTTTCCCCAGGGAGTACTTGTATATTAAGCCTTTTATTTGGCGAACAGATAGTGCAGCCAAGAAAAGTGTTGCAGGAATTTAAATTATAGTGTACAAGTAATTTGCATATTAAAAAAAAAACGCCAGGCCTGCGCTAAAACCGCAGCACAGTCACAGCGAAAGCTGGAAGAGCGGCGTTTCTAGAGCCCGTTCTCTTGGGGCTACAATACAAGTAGACTAGAAAGGTACCCACTACGCCATAAATCACAATTTTTGTGAAGTTGGGAAGCACCTACTAAGCCATTATTCGTCATTCTGCGGAGAAGCGAAGCACCAGCTACACGTCTGTAAGGCATTATGTGCACTTTGTTGACGCGACGACTGATGACGATGAAGAATTATGGCTCAGCCCTTTGTAATGGGTTGGAAGCTTTAAACGGCCCACCACTTATGTAATTTGCATAGGGTGACGCCCGCTCGCTATTTTCCTCTCCCGTCATGCTGTATAACATACGTTTACGTGGGAGAGAGACGGGGGGGGGGCGAAGAACTTTACTGAGAGCCCGAGGAAATGGTTCATGCGCTCATGGGCTTTCTTGGCAACCAATCCAAATGCACTTGCGAGGAACCGACTACGCTATAAAGCATTGTAATTTTACTGAGACCCCGAGGAAATGGATCTGCGCTTATAGGCTTCCTTCGCGCTTATAGGCTTCCTTCGCGCTAGATCTGCGCTTATAGGCTTCCTTCCTTATAGCGTTTCACAACCTACTCGTTGCGCAATTCCCATTGTTTGACGCCTGGTTACAGAATTCGCATTGTGCGACGCTTGGTGCTTATTTTACTCTTCTACCACGCTATATTGCATATGCTAATGTGGTTCCTTCCCGACATGAAGCCTGTATAGGACCTTTTTGCAAAGCAGTTTCAAGCACTGGCATGGCTCAGAGGTTGAATACTGGGCTCCCACGCAGAGGGCCCAGGTTCGAACCTCGTTCCATCCTGGAATTTTTTCCTTATTTAGTTTTTTTTCTTATTTCGATCAATACTGGTTACTGACACCGGCGGCGGCGGCGGCGGCGGCAGCGGCGGCGGCGGCGGCGGACAACTACGGCGCCAAAAACGGCCGGTGAAATGATCTCATAACAGCTTTCGCTGTAAAAACGCATACCTAACTTAGATAACAGTGGCGGCTTAATAGATCTCATTATGCGTTGATTTCATATAGCTGCGACTAGTGACAAGTGAGGCCCTTCATAGGTCCCCCTTCTAATTTTTTATCAGTTGGTTATGTAGAAGGCGTTCGTTTTGCAGAAACCAAGTAGATTAGCACGCCTAAGAATGCTGTAAGGCGATTAGAATCCATCGATAGACAAATACAATGTTACTGAAGGCTCAGAGAGAAAATGGTGTCTCAGGTTAGCATATTTTATTTGAATCCATTCATTATTGTCAAACACAATAAAGCCAGGCATTTTGCATGTGCGTGTTGAGGAATTGATGACTATATAAATCTTGCTGATCAGGCCAATTTGATACACACTGTTTTTTCAATGGTTTTTTTTTGCAGTACGAATTAGCTGGAGTGCGTTCTGCACAGCTAAGTGAACTGCGTAATCCACAACTAAGTACATTGCGTATTGCATGCTGAGTGCGCAAAAACAAGGGCAAAGATACACAGAACGCGCAAACACAACGATTCCAGCAGGTGTTGTATAGTGAAGTAATGAATTGTTCAAAATTACAGCACAGTATTGGCGGCATTTTTTTTTATCTTGGCCTGCTGGCGATAAACATATATGTAATTTAGCAGAACTCTGCTTTGGGCGAGCTGGTTCATGGTCAAACTTTTGGGGTGTAGCGCTGAGAAACACACGGACAGAGACACTTATTAGACACGACGGGCGCTGACTTACAATTCAGCGCCCGTCGTGTCTACTATGTGTCTCCGTCCGTGTGTTTCTTAGCGATGTACACCAAAAGTTTGAGTGTGCAATTGATTACTCCTACAGAAATCAGAGCTTTCACTGTTAAGTCGCATACTGCAGAAATTGGTCGAGTTATGTTTGGTGGTATAAACGTGAGCAGATGGAAGGTACGCCGGCAGCATAAAAAAAGATCAGTGTATAGGTGGCCACGTACTTAGCATTGCAGAAATCATTGGGTTAAGAGCTTCGCCAACAAACCGTACTGAAACATTTATTTGTTGAGTAGCTATTGTAATGAGCGCGTATAATTAAATGTGGCGCCGGTTTGCCTAACAGCGTCAACCGCGTATGAAGAGACACGCGAACGAGTGATACCTTTGTGATGTAGCCGTTGGCGTCCTTGTCGAACACCCTGAAGGCAGCCAGCAGGTCCTCCATGACGTCATCCTTGATGCTCGTTTGCGCGGCCATCCAGGCAAGGAACTCATCTTCACTAATAAGGCCGTCATCTGCGAGAGAGAAGGCGGTGTGAAAGCATTGGTGATATCTGAAACAAGCTTGCATGTTGATGTATCACGGTGTGCACATGGTCAAACGTCATCTGATTAGCGCGTTGTGTATAATCGCTATTTCCTGTAAGGCGGCGGTTTGAGAGCATATACCACGAAGACGGGAACTAACTAAAAATTGTGGACGCAAGAGACAACGGCTTCCAACGAAGGTATATACAACAGCCAGCACGTACCGTACCTGCGGTACGTGTGGGCACGTACCATCACTGATCCCAGCTAGACCATGAAAGTTCACTAGCCCACCGAACTTGCCAAACTGTTTCTCAGAACTGAAACCGCAGCAGGTTCCTCGCAACATAAGAATCGATGTTATGTCAGCAAGGAGTGCTTTGTTTGACATTGAACTATACTTTACAAGACGGATCGACGTATTTGCACAAAACAAATAGTTAGGTGCGTGACGTGGGCTTACACGGCACGTAATCTACACCGTTACTCCTAAAGGGTAGGTTATAGTCCGACGTTACGGCAGCAACGAGGGCTTTAGTGCACAGTGATGCACGCTCTGGCGCGACGACGCGCATCATATAAGCAGTGTTCGTCAGTGCATTTGTTGTGGATCAAGAACAGTAACTATAAGTGGCGGAGTCATGGGACTGTATGTGTGTTTTTGATGATTTAGTACACCCTGTGATGTTTAGGATGGTTCTGTGATGTTTAGGACGGTTTCATTCTGTTGAAACGCGTGCAACGGTAGTTCAGGTTCTTCTTCCGGTTGTTCTGTTTGTACCGTGACAGCCGCGCGGCCCACCGTGTCTGTCAAAGGTGGTCGCTCCTCGCAATTTTTAAGGAGGCTGATGTGGAACAAACTGATTCCAGTTCCCAGATCAGCGACATAGTCGATTTATCTCCGCTTCTCAAGTACAGTGAACGAGCCTTTCCAAGTTAGAATCACTTTGTTGGTGTCGGAAGGTAGTAGTAATACCGTGTCTCCGACGAAGAGTTGATGAGGCTTCGCTTTGCGATCGTAGTATTTCTTTCGTGTATGCTTGGCTTTCTGCGGCTCTTCGTGCGCAGTTTGACACGTCTCATACAAACGATCGCGAACCTCCATGACATAGTCGTATGTAGTCTTCGTTTGGGCATGCAAGGTGTTTCGCAGTCCATAATTCCTTCAGTATGGACATTGGACCTCTAATGTATCGACCATACAGGAGGTCGAAAGGCTAAACGCCGACCCTCGACTGAGGCACCTCTCTGTATGCAAATAATAGTGGTGCCAAGTATCTGTCCCAGTTCTTTGGACTTTCCTGGCACACACCATCATAACAGCGTACATTTGCCAGTGCTTCAGAGAGAAATGCTAGAGGCCCGTCTGCTTAGATTTATGTGCGCGATAAATGATTCCAGGTGGTCGAAATTTCCGGAGCCCTTCACTACGGCGTCTCTTATAATGGTGTCGGGGTTTTGGGACGTTATATCTCAAGAAGTATTACAATTACTATTAGACAGTCCTAGAGAACGGTTAGCTAACACTAGGGACCATTAAAAAACTTTTAAAATTATGTTGATTGCGACCACATGTCGAAATAGCAATGTATTCTTGCGCATTGCTTTTCCCATGTCCATATTGTGGCAAAGTATACGAGATATAGGAAGGAAATGAAATACTCTCATCATACCAGTTCTGAATAAGGATTGCTGAATTATGGCTTATGTTGGACATGCGATACGATAAAAGCAACATTGCATTCAGTGTATTTAAAGCAAACAGCTGGTTCTGCACCAATTGTTCCTTTGCCATTCTATCAAAGCCTTATTTGAAATGATGTGCTCAAATAGAGGCTTTTATTGCGTTATCTATAGGAACATTTTCTGAGAAATCGTCCGTTGAGTAGACCTGAAGCCGGCTGCGTGCGCACATCTGCGAATAAGGGCTGGACGGAAAGGGCTGCGACACACTGACATAGTGGCGTCGTGAAGTGGCGTTTGTAGCAAATAAATGAACAGAAATAAACATGTCCCAACGGCGGACTTCGACTATGGCCTTCTAGTCCAAAGTTTAACTTCGTCATAGGCGCATCCTTAATCAGGCAGGGATACAACACCTTTAAGGATATCCTGCGGTTACGAACGCGCGCTCAGACGCTTGGGGTGTTTTCCACACCTCTGTCAGTATTCCCTTGTGGAATTCAGCATGCTGAGACGCCTAGCACGGTTTTGGGTCGCCCTTGTCGCGGGCATATACCATTCATGTACGAGGCACGCAATACTGCTGGCTGGGATGCTGATGGCTCCTACAGATCAGGGTTGTCCAACTACGCCAGTGCCCCATCACCCGAAGTAGGCTAAGGCATGCACCTCACTTTTACCGTTAAATCCACACAATTTTTGTGTATACAGAAACGCTATTCATTATTTTCTAGAGATTGCTTCGATAGTATTCTCTTCTAGGATATGTGGTTAGAAAGAAGTGAAACGATTTATGGTAGGATGTACACTATACAACATGAGAGCTGTATGCTGCTGCCCCTCTGAGGCGATTAATTTTAGAAGAGCACTTGTGTGTTTTGAAAAAGATGTCAACAACTTACAGTGCAATACGGGACTGTTACCAGAAGATAAGCCAATGAGGCCTATTCGGTTAAAAAAAAACGGGGACGACTTTCAGCAAGGAGTACCCTAATATGAAGGAGAACTATGCTTCGCCTATCTTCAGAAACTTGACGCACTTTCTATGCTGTGTGGCTATAGAAAAAAGGATGACGACTCAGAGCACAGTGTATTCTATCGTGGGAGAGCGGCGAGCTTTCCCCGCGTTGTATTTTGTTGAGAAAGAGAGGGATATGATAAGGTGTACTGCGTACTTAATCACATGATTATACACATGTTTTCAAGAAATTTCGGACACCTTCGTTATCTTTGAGAGAAAAGTATGCAAAAATTTGGGGAGGGGCGAAGCATGTAGGCAAGGCTGTTTCAGTTCCACTAACGTGAAACCTGTGGAGAGGCGAAGCATGCAGTGTGCGCCGGTGTTCCCCACAGCAAAATCACTGCTAATGGCCAATGAGAGACAGAAGAAAGATAATAAAGTTAACGTGCACGCTGCGAATCTTTATTGTTAAACTACACACAAGAGAAATTTCCCAGCGGCACTACATTGCACGTCAGGATCCAGTGCCCATATATACGGGGTCGCCGGTGAACGGTTGTGCAGCGCGAGCAGTCGGTTTTTTCAAGAAACTCGCTAGTAGACCCTGCCTGCGTCGGCCTTGTCTCTCGTGGGCAAGGGCGCGTTCTCGTTCCTCGCGAGCTGGTAGTTCAGCGTTCATCGCAGAAAGAGCGTTTCCATCGTCAACGCGTGCCGTTGGCTCTCTCTCGCCACATGGCGAGTGCTGAGGCAGTGGCGCCCTCTCTTGCGCTCAAGCAAATGCGCAGGACACGACGATGCACGCGACGACAGCAGACAACGATACCGGCGACAACCCGAGACCCTAAGGTGCTTTACCCCTAAAATGCAGACGACTTACAATACATGAACTGCATGCAGAGAACAAAAGGTGAATGGCTCAGGGTGCTCTGTACTCTATTATGGGAGATCTGTTTGTAGCTGCTCCTAGTTCTGTGGATCTAGAAATGGGGCTAGGGTGCGTGTGTACCATTACATGTGTTCACAACTAAAATAAAAAAAATCCAGCCAGCTCCACTTGGCGAAAGCCGTCGATAAAGCAATGCTGATGCCCCCCTTCCTCAGGCTCTTGCCTTTCTATTGCCTACGTCGGGTGGCTTCTTGCTCAGGAGTACGAGCATTCTTGACCATTCTGCAAGAGCAAATTGCAGTTTGCTGACACCCTGCTTTATGTTCCACCGAGCCCCTCACTGACCTACTTCTCGCAGACAGCTGGGTTCTGACGTGCTTTCCGCCATGCCTCACGCTCGTCCTTTTCATTGATTTGCCCTTTCCGCCGAGCCTCACCCTCGCCCCTCGGCGCTCCTACCATTGGTTCCCCCAGTCCAACAAGCTTCACTATCGCCCCTCTTGTCACTATCACCCCTCGCCTTCCCCCCTTTCCACCAGGTCTCTTTCGGCATGGCGCTGACCCCACCCTTCCTAACGAGCCTCATTCTCGCCACACCGCGAGGCCACGTGACCAGCGCTACACAGCAGGCAAAGGGTCGACTAGGAAAAGCTTCGATGTGAAAAATGAGAGTACTGTACTATGGAATAGTAGCAGTATTGCTTTGAACAAATGGTTGATGATTCACATTCCTGTTTACTAGACTATGGCCGCCACAAAGCGCTTCGTCACACACAAGGACCCCCTCAAGGAGCTAACAAATCCAAAGATTCAGGTAGATGGTCAGCTCTAAGGAACTTTAGCAGACCACTGAAGGAGACAGAGTAGTGGCTAATCTTCTCGTTCGGTAAATACTCTGTGCCATGCATAGTGGAGAAAAACACTATGAGCTTTCTCGTGTGGATTGACGAACTGCACATATCCTTAAATACACTATCTGTTTTTGTATTTATCATTCTGGAACAACAAAACCATTTTTGGTTAAAAAAATCACGCCATATCCACGAAGTGAATGATGATTGAGGAGCTGGCTCGGAGAAGATCGGGAAAACCCGTGAATCTTCCGTACATGTGTTCTATATTATTATATATACATATATACACAGTGTTTTATTACTTTCCATTTTGATGAAAGATATGCACAATTTACAATTATATACACATTGATGAAGTATATCTGCAAGAAATATCTAAGAGCGTCTGATTCTCCATTGTCTACACTTGCAGACGCGATGCTCCTAATGTTCTTTCAATTTGACAACTGCCCTCGAGACGCGCACCACGAAGTGGCCCTAAAAATAGCTGTCGGACGCTCGCCTGGCTGTCGACCGTGTTCCCCGCTCGCCCTGTGAGAATGAACGGCCAGGCTAGAGGGAAGACACGACGCGCGTAGCGTTCCTCTTCGTGTTCCACGACGCTTTGAATAGATGGATGCAGGTTACGGCGCGGGACGTCGCCCCAGCTTAAGAACCTGGCAAGCCAGCTCCTAAAAACTGTCAGCCATGCCACCCTGTTAACGTAGATCAGCGAAGCTCTTAAGCACACGACACAGAGGTGATATGACGGAAGCTACTTTTGTATCAAAGGCGAGGTTGTGAACGTGTCCATCAAATATCAAATCACTGTGCATAGTCTACCGCTAGACTACCGCGGCACATAGACGACGACACCGCCATTGAGTTTCCCATTAAGTGACATTTGCTCGCCAAGCCCACCTACTAGATCGCATTCTCCGCTTCGCGACATCCGTCGTCTTATCCTGCTTGCCGTATGCGCTTGGCATTTCGTGCACAATCTTCATAGGTGTCTGTCGCCTGCCAGTGGCGTTGACATTCCCTTTCCAGTTCTCGAATTTACTTGTAGTCACGTTGCTCGTCGGGAGTCCAAACTACCCCGTGGCCGTACCATAGCTACTGCGGAACCTAAACAGAATGTGCTGCTCGTACTATCTGCGTAATGACGCAATGGACTTTCGAATAATCACACAGACTTTCGCTAACGTCCACCGGGGCGACGGTGGCCAGCGCATAGGATCATGTTGTGCACATTGACACTGAATACGGTTTCGTACACAGCAATTCTATTTGTCTCTCTATACTTAAACTAAGGTTGCGCACGTTGCTGCTGTGCACGAGTATTGCCCGAGCTTGCTGCATCTGCCTTGCGCTTTGTAATAAGTAAATTTCGACGTTTAATGCGGGTGTCTAGCGACTCCTCCCACATACCCGTTCACCCTATATTGTTCAGCTTGAACCATTAAAGCGGTACTGACACGAAAATATTCAGTTGTCGTTTTTTTGCGTCGATTGAAAGGCCAAGCCCCCAAGAGCCTAGAAAACGTACTGGTAGGCGTAAGTGCACCCTGAAAATGTAATTACAGTATGTTTTTAAAAACCATCTTCGAGAGTTCGTGGCCGTACTATATATATACTTTAACAAGATCTCGCGAAATCTCGCCATGTTTCGCTTGTATTCCAGCCATTCTTGCTCCGTTTAGAATGAGATGTAGCGTACCATGAAAAAGCTGTACGCAGTAATTCACTCTAAGGTGAAGGTTGAAATGAGTGCTATCGGCAAGCACTAGTTGTGTGGTAAAAAATGCAGACGAATTAATGTACTAAATATTCTACTCTTACTCGAAAACAGATCAAGGAAACCCTGTTTAGGAAAACGCACACGATTTTGATTAGAAAGTATCCTACTGTAGTATGCTGAGCCAGCAGTAAGCCAAAATTGGGAAACACGAGACACCCATAGCTAAATTGGGGTGTTTGGTGTGTTTGAAGACGTGCTGATCATGCCTGAGGCAGATAAGAATGCGCGCTGAACTTTTTAGGTGAGACGACCTATGTCAGTCTATTAAGCGTTAGAGCATGTGCTCTGTCAACATTCCTGCCCTTAGTGCGTAGCGCACATCCGCGCATGGGACAAACCGTCACAAACGTGACATTTGCACGGTGCTCACTCATTGAAACGCGGAAATTTTGGCCTAAGGGACGCACATACGTACATTTCGACCGTGTTCAGTTCGAGGCATATCGGTGCAATTTCGACTCGAACGCTTAGACGAGAGCCAATATTATCTCTCTATAGGGGCCAGATTATTATCGATAAGTTGCCGTTATCTCGAGATATTGCGCTTATCAGTCGTTGTGATGAAAATTTGTGTCGCATTTTAATCCGTGACCAGTGTACCAAAATTCACTAATATATATATATATATATATATATTAGTGATAAAACTACATTTCGTACGTGAGTCCTTCTTCTCACTCATTTATCGTACCGGACCCATCGATCTTCATACCCAAAGTACTATATATATGTATATATATATTTAGCACAGTCACCTGCATCTACCTCTCTGTAGCCCTGCATGTTGCATTTCCCTTTGCCCCGTTTCGGAGAAGCACACTAGAGAAGCGTTTCTAAATCGCTCCTATCTATTCATCAAACGTTATCTTCTCTATATTTTTGTTTTAAAACTGCGCTCTAGGAGTTCCCCCGCCAAGAATGCTGTGTCACGCTAATAACGCTCATGCTCTTCGTGCCCTTGAAGTTCGGGACACACAGCTTCCCCGAAAGACACGCTACGCAGATCGCGATTATCATTTGCGGA
Organism: Rhipicephalus sanguineus; assembly: GCF_013339695.2. Lineage (NCBI taxonomy): Eukaryota > Metazoa > Arthropoda > Arachnida > Ixodida > Ixodidae > Rhipicephalus > Rhipicephalus sanguineus. The sequence continues at coordinate 101,779,829 of NC_051182.1, read as the reverse complement.
AAAGATAAGAAGTGAAGGGTGGAGGCTTTTCTCATTGCGTCGTAAACATCTTTTGATAAGATTACGAGTGCAGCGTCTACGTGTGCCAGATTGATGGGGTGTAATCGCTGTCGAACGAGCATAAAAAAGATAACTCCAGTACACCGATTCGGTTAACGATCTAAAATCCTCCTCATACACCTGGTATCGTTGATTCATATGAGGCTAAGTTTGTCTAATTTTCTTATGAGCGATTGCGAGTCTGTGAAAGCCGAGATGAGTTTGTAATTTCACTGCTTTCACAATGGTAGACAGCTAAGCATTGCTAGAGGTAGGTAGGCAGAGAGAAAAGAAGGGCCAATGCTTAGAAGATGGGCGTGACGCACGCCGAAACAGTCTTGCGAAGTGCCTGAAAACTCACAAATAGGCAATTTTAAGTTTTTTTTTTGTGGTAGAGTGATGAGAGTAAGAGATAACTTGAACAATAATAATATTTTCTGGGGTTTCACATACCAGAACCACGATATAATTATGAGGCAGGCCGTAGTGGAAGGCTGCAGAAATTTCGACCACATGGGTTTTTTTCCCGCGTGGACCTCAATATCAACACACGTGCCTCTGTAATTTGGCCTCCATAGAAATGCGACCGCCGTTCCCGGGATGGAACTGACGACTTTCAGGTCAGCAGCCGAGCACCGTAAGAACTGTACCATCGTGGCGGCCGAAGAGAGCAGTTTTGCGCACAATTTCTGTTTAATATGACTAATTATTCCTGTGGCTCAAGCTCATGATGTTTAGCGGCGTTTTTACAAGAATACACGCCTTATTCGAAGAAATGATCATAGGCTCTGCACCGTAACCCTGTAGAGCCATATGGATTCACATAAAGAGATATCGGCTTTCAGAATATAACATATGAGACCGCTTAAGATTACAGATAAGGGGCACACAGGGATCGCAGATTTTGTGTATTAAGGCTGAGCTGCGGTTAAGGCAGTTTGACAGTGGCGTGACACTCACCCCTGCCCGACGCCTGTACAACGAGCTTCTGTATCATGGAGTCGTTGAGCAGGATGCCGAGGTTGTCCAGCATGTGTTTGATCTCGGCTGCGTTCACGCGGCCGTCCTGGTTCTTGTCTAGCAAAAGGAAGGCCGCCTTCAGCTCTGCATTTAGAGAAAGAGGGAAGGACAAATTGAAAACAGTAGTCAAAGATCTTTCTTCTAAAACTAATAAACTTAAAGCGCAAGGGAAAGACCTTGACAACAGGACCAATAATACACAGTGCTCTAACACCTATCCCATCTAAACCCACATCCGATTGAGGAACTGCAAGACGTCCTGTACCATTTACTCACTAGGGGAGAGCATACCGCTCTTGCATAGTAGAGTACATCGTCAAACACTTTCCTAAACAACAATCAAGCGGCTCGACGGAGCTGTTACTTCTTCACGCGATGCAAAACGGATGAGCCAACATATCGTTCCTAATTTTGAAAGTCAACTCTTATTCGCTTTCCCCAGCGCAGAGTAGCCAGCCTGTTTAAGAACTGGCTAACCTCCCTGTCTTTGCGCCTGTTCCTTCCATCCTAAGTCAACACTGGATTCTTCCTGCGTTACATTTAAACACACAGGCATCGCATACAAGCTGGGAGTTTAGGTAATGACTCTTTTTAGCGGTATTTTTTTTTTCATAATCTCCGCTGATATACATAACCTCCTGCAGTATTTCTAGAAATTCGGAATTCAGCTCTCCAGCAAGCGCAAGAGCCTCTTTTTTTGATTGATTTACTTGTTTTCTTATACATACTGAAAGCTATAGTTCCGTTAGCAGTATGACGATAACCGCAGCATGACACTGTGGTGATTACAACCGGTACCACCTATTCGGGTTACATTTCTCTGACGCTTTCCTATCATTACACGGCATTGTCCATTTGGAATCGATAGCAGGCGCCCATTGCGGATGTGAAAGCCGCTTGATACCTGGACTGTTAAAGCAGAAAGGTGGCGAAATTCTCCGTCTGAATGCAATGCTTGGCAGGATATTGCGTTTGCGCGTGTAATGTTGGTTGTGTGCATCGTTAGTCACACGTTTGTCGAGGGCTTCAGGCTCGCGAACAATGGATGCAGATACGGCAACATTCTTGTGCATTGACAAAGTGCCGACAGTAACGAATTAAGTACAGAAAGAATGAATTTAATCGGTCAATTACGGATATCGCAATGTCATGCATTTTGCGATGGGTAAGGTGTATAAAACTGGGCGGCGTCTGAAGCAGCGTTTGCATTCAGCAAGAACAGGCGATGATGCACCAGCATGGAAGCACTACCTGGCAGTATGACTCTCCACAATATATGCGCACAAAGTCGTGTGAAAAAAAATCATCACAGATAGCCTCCTACTATGAAAGCTATATGTAAAATACAGCAAGTTTCACGAAATATTTTGCGCTTAGAATCCCTTTTTTATTGAAATAAATATAGGTGAATAAGTAGTTTCTATGGTGTTTATCTGGTGATGACTGCCCCTTTTCACTTAGTTAATAGCATAAAGAAAAACAACGTCTTCTATTCCGTGAGTAAAGCTCAAAAGTTCTTGTTCTAGCGGAGCTCACGAACATCTAGTTGACACAAGTACGATGCACACAAACAGGGTGTAGTCAAGTTTGTACAAAGTGCAAAGGGCAGCTCCTCCCAAAAAGTAGTAAAGGCCTTTCGCTGCTTTGTGATGGACTTTTGACGACCACGGACGTAATATTTTGGCAAGTGCGAGAGGTGCGATGTGATTTCAGTTAATGGAGGTATTGTGGAGTAGCTCTTAAAATGAGTCTCGAAGCACTCAAATACAAGTGGGCTTGCGCTGATGTGGAACAAACCAAAATATGCGTATTAAGGGACAAGAAATAGTATACTAGGACAAGAAATAGTAAGGGACAAGAAGTAGTATGGACAAGAAATAGTATATAGAAATAGTATTAAGGGACAAGAAATAGAGAAGAGAGAGCAATGGAATGGCTTGATGTTTGATGTAGACCTCTTTCACATTGACGTTATGTGAGTCTATGTGATTGTGCCACCAGTATAGACTGTCTCCTACACGTATAGTTCTTACAGCTGTCATCTGTGAATACGTTCAGCTACAGCGATAAGGGCTCCTTTAAATGAACCAATGTAATGCAAGAGATCAAGGAACTGTGTGAGGCACTGAATAAATCATAAGGCGCGCCTGATTTACATGACCAATCTATTAATATCTAAGGTAATATGGCAGGATCTCGCCTGTACCAAACACTAAGTGTAAAAAGGGCGGTTAGACGTTCGTGAGAGTAATTACATTGAATGTGAAATACAGGACATGTAGCTGTAGCCCATTAACCCCCCATTTTCGGACGAGCTCGTCGAGGTAGCTTGGCCGCTAAGCTATCGCACTGCTAAGTTCAAGGACGTGGGTTCGATTCCCCGCCATGGAGGCCGCATTTCAGTCAGGGCGAAATGCAAGAACCACCCATGGACTCAGGTTTTGTCAGACGCTAATCTTACTTGGTCTGAATTATTCAGTACTGGCGCAGTACGTCGTGCCTAATAATAATAATAATAATAATAATAATAATAATAATAATAATAATAATAATAATAATCAATCAATCAATCAATCAATCATTTATTTAACGTGCCCAGGAACAACCGTAAGGTCTTTGTGCAGGCGCACGCAAAAAAAAAACAATAAAAATAAACTATACAATACAGACAGTCTTCAGAAATAAAAAGAGCAAATACACATAGACAAAGAGAAATGAACACAAAAGGGGAGGAGTAAAATAAGACAACACGACAAATATTGAAGGGGAATGAAAAATTAGATTGCATATATACAACTATGCGGAAAGACGGAGAAGGGAAGACTTTGTACATTGTGCCATACTATGTCAAAACAGTACAAAGCTCGGATAAAAACAATGATTGTGGACTATGAAAAAATGTCAAGATCAAGAAAATTAACATTATAGAGACTTGTATTCTGTGAACGGTAGAGTGTTGGAAGAAGCAGGCGGGTACATGAAACGGTCTGTTCTCTCTGTTAACTTACGCGGAATTCGAAAATTAACACAATTGAGAAGTACAGGGCAGGATATGATACCGTGGACTAGCTTGTAAAGAAACAAGAGATCAGAACGATTTCGTCGGCAGTGAAGTGATGGCAATGATAATAATTCAGCAGTATTTGAACGAGATTTTTTAGCAAAGCGATGGTTATATATGCTAAGGAATTTTTTCTGGACTCGTTCAATGGTGTTACCGCTGGATTGAGCAATGCCATTCCATATCACGGACGCATACTCCAGTTGAGGAAGACATAGCGCGGTGTACAATTTTCGGAAGGGCATAGGAGAACGGAATTCTCTAGACAATCTGCAAACACAGCCTAGGGTGCGAAGACCCCGCAAAGCAACACGCTTAGCGTGAGCAGAAAAGTTTAACGTGCTATCAACAACAACACCAAGATCACTGATCTCATAAACCTTGCATAAGGACACAGAATCGACAGAGTATTGAAATGACACGCTAGATGTTTTGCGAGTGATAGACATGAATTTTGTCTTCGAGGCATTCAGAGAAAGGTTATTAGCGTTGCACCATTCGGAAAAAGAGCGCAAATCTGACTGCAGCAAGCGACAGTCGTTAACTGAATGAATTTCCTTAAAAATCTTGATGTCATCGGCATACAAGAGGAAAGAAGAATTACGAATGGCAAAAGAAACATCATTAACGTAAATTAAAAATAGGAGTGGGCCTAATACTGACCCTTGAGGGACCCCACTAGTCACTTTATACAAAGAAGATGATTGGCCATTTACCGCTACATAACAATATCTATTGAGCAGATAGCTCTGCAGGAGATTCACAACCGACAAGTCAACATCAAATTGCGCAAGTTTAACCATAATCAGTGTGTGGCTGACTACGTCAAAAGCCTTGCTCAGGTCACAGTAGAGTACGTCAACCTGTCCTCTCTGAGAAATAGGTGTGGAGATCTGCGTCATGAAACTAGCAAGATTTGTGGTAGTTGAGCGGCCAGCGAGAAAACCATGTTGATTAGGAATCAATGAGCTTTTCACACTAAAAGACAATATTTTGTGAAGAGCCAGCTCGAAGATCTTTGATGCGGCACATAGTAGAGAAATCGGGCGATAATTAGAAACATCTGTTTTAGAGCCCGACTTAAATACTGGAAAAACACGAGCAGTTTTCCACATGCTAGGAAATGTGGAAGTGTCCAGGCAGTTATTAAATATAGTAGTCAGAACTGGGACAAATATACTACTATAAGCTTTTAGTATGGCGGAGGGGATGCCATCTGGGCCACATGATAAGGATGGTTTTAAGCACTTAATGCATTCGCAGATAAGATTTTCATCCAGCGACAAAGCACTGGGTGAGCGAACTGCCTTAGGCGGTCTGATATCAGTGCTAGAGTCTGAGGCCTTATAAACGGATGAGAAATGTGCGGCAAAACAGTCAGCGACGGCATGCACTTCTACCCCATTTGAGTCTAGTAGTCTGAAAGACTCTCCGCTTTTGCTGGACCGTTTACGTACATACTTCCAAAACTCAGCTGGCCTGTCAGAAGCGCTTTTTTCTAAGAATTCAATGTACGAACTATGATCCCGTTTATATAGGCGTTTAGCGAGAGCTCGAAAAAAGCTGAACTCTTCCTTCCACTCGCTCGATGGAGAACATTTAGATTTCCTGTGTGCGCGATCTTTATGCTTCAGTGCACTGATAAGTTCAGATGAGAACCAGTGGGGATATTTACGTTGTTTATGTGTGTATTGGGGAATAAAATTACGCATGCTGCTCTGAAATTGCTGACATGGTTGTTGCCCATTGTGTACTTATCCGGACCCGCGGTCGGGCACCCGATAATCGTGACAAACCTCGGCGTACACGTCCACCGGATTCCTCGGCCTCTATTGTTCCTGGCGCGTTGGCAACACGTCGCGGACTGGGGGGAGAATAGATAACGATGTATGGCTGGGCGATAAAAAGTGCGTAAATCGGTACGACCCGGTTGTAACCGGGTCGTACCGATAATAATAATAATAATAATAATAATAATAATAATATCTAAAAAAGAACAGAATTTCTTCTGAAATGCTACATTTGCTAAATAGAGCAAACTATGTATAGGCACAATTTTCACGCTATCTTCTGCACCGACCGGTAAGTGTAGAAAGTATCGAAACGTGTAATAGACAGAATGAAATATTGAATCCTGTATTTCCAGATGGCCATAAATTTGTGTAATCATCCGAAAACAGACAGAAGAAGCTCATTCCTGAACGCGATTTGTCGTTCACGTTGGGACCGGAGGGGTGAAAACAGCGCATGCTTAGACAAGCCTTTTAGAACACGCTGTCCACGTGCTCATATCTACCCCGGCGGTAGCCTATCCCCGGGGGCTTAACAGCAAGCCCCTCAAG